>NC_045445.1:30133202-30144650 GCF_002776525.5 Piliocolobus tephrosceles | reverse complement strand
GCCTCCCGGGTTTACGCCATTCTCCTGCCTCAGCCTCCGGAGTAGCTGGGACTACAGGCGCCCGCCACCTCGCCCGGCTAGTTTTTTGTATTTTTAGTAGAGACGGGGTTTCACCGTGTTAGCCAGGATGGTCTTGATCTCCTGACCTCGTGATCCGCCCGTCTCAGCCTCCCAAAGTGCTGGGATTACAGGCTTGAGCCACCGCGCCCGGCAACACTTTACTTCTTAACACTAATGAATTCCCAAATGTTTTATGACCATTAGCTTCTCAGCATTAAGAACAATTTGGGATATGGGTTGTAAATTACAGTTTATAGTTTCTCTCCATTATCTGTGCATATGGAGGACAGAAAACAGGATGGGTTGTTCTAGAAAATGGAAACTACCAAGGTCACATAATATAGGATGAGTTATCCTAAAGAATGAAAAATCCCAAAGTCACATAGTATATGATTTGGTTCAGAAAGTTTTATTGAGGCTATAAGCTGGGAGAGGCACTAAGAAATCACATATTCAATACAATTTTTCTGTGATGAGTCCGTGAAGTCGATAAGCCACATGTAAATAATTCTTACTTTCTCTAGTAGTACACTTTTATTTTGCAGGTGAAAAAAAATTGAAGGCATTTCTTAAACCATTTGTAAAATAGGGTATCAAGGCCAGATTCTCTAACTTCCCCATCCAGGGTTCTACCCAGGAGGTCCTATTTCTCAAAGAATTCCGATAGAAATCTTTACTGCTACCCACGCAGAGGTTTGACTATTTGGATTGGTTTCACTTCTCCATTCAGTGGCATAGCTGGTAAATATTCCGTTAAAAACTTGTCAATAGAATCGAAACATAAAAATTGACTTGTGCACATAAAAAACTTCGGTAGCTTTTACAAACAAACAAAACCAAACAAAAATAACCACCCACTAAAGTCTGCGACTGTGTGTCACCAATAGAACTGATTGAAAAGTGAGCACTGGCTGGGCGTGGTGGTTCATGCCTGTAATCCCAGCACTTTGGGAGGCCGAGGTGGGTGGATCATGAGGTCAGGAGATCAAGACCATCCTGGCTAACACGGTGAAACCCCGTCTCTACTAAAAATACAAAAAGAAATTAGCTGGGCGTGATGGTGGGTGCCTGTAGTCCCAGCTACTTGGGAGGCTGAGGCAGGAGAATGGTGTGAACCTGGGAGGTGGAGCTTGCAGTGAGCCGAGATTGCGCCACTGCACTCCAGCCTGGGAGACAGAGCCAGACTCCGTATCAAAAAAAAAAAAAACTAAAAAATATAAAAAAAAAGAAAGAAAAGAAAAGGAAAAAGAAAAGTGAGCACTGCTGTAAATTATTTTGTTCATATCAAGCCATATGACGGGTTTGACTGCCTGTCTCTGGAATTGGGTGGTTGTTTGGTGGTTGCACTTCCACAACCTTAAGGTTACCAAATTTTTACTGTGAGCAAAGAAAATGTAAATGTTAGATATGAGTTCTAAATTTCTTTTCAAAGAATGAATATGTCAGTATGTTCAATTCTTTGCCTTCTACTTTTAAACATAACTTCCTCCTAAAGCAACCTTTTTCAATTACCTACTCCACCCTGACTCATTCTGATTACCTGCTCCACTCTAACTCATTCTGATCACCTGCTCCACCCTAATTCATTCACATTCCCTGCTACTTGCTCTGCCCTGACTCCCCCCAAATCACTCACCCCGTCATTCTCTTTAAATTAGCCAATCGGAATTAGCTTAGTCTGTGTGGTCTAACCCTAGTCAATAGGGGAATGACACAGCAGCACGTGCTTCAGGGATAAGAACCCCTTCCCCTCCCTTGTCCAAGTGTGTGCTCACAATTGCTCCATCTGTAAGGGGGCACCCTTCTATAGAAGTAACTTGCCTTGCTGAGAATTAAAAAGAAAATTTTATATTCGACTGCTATTCCTTTTGCTGCACCGAAACTTTATATATACCATAAACCTTCCCGGTATGTCAGGCGTGACACAGGTGCTGAAAACAGATCTGGCCTCAATAGTGAGTGATTATTTCCCACAGGCTGGCAGTTGCTCTAGGGCAGATATTGAATGTTACTACATGTAGAAAGTTGGCCACATCATCCTAACACTGGTTAATGTTCAAGAGGAGACAGGTAGACAGAGTGCTATGGCGACTGTAGGCTTTGTGTGCTGCAGAAAAGCTGACTGAGGTCTCTTGGTTAACTCTGGTGAACTGTGCTTGGTAAGGACTTTAAAACTCCCTAATCTATAACTTCCTCCAGGCAGCTCTGAGAACCTCAGCCCAATCTCAGTACTAGTCCTTTATCCCTCTGGCCCTGGATATGTATTCATGGCAATGCTATAATTCACTGATTTTTCCTTTTAACTTGCCTTTGCCCAAATGTTGCCTTTTGTCTCACATCCTTTTGTGTGTACCTGCGAGGTATTTCCAAAGAGCTACCTGAAAAGCAGGGACCTCGGTCAACTCAGTGAGCCTGATAGGCATCTCCAGGGCATGCTGGGAGGGGTGCTGGAGGGCCTCCTTTGACTAAACACATTTCTTCAGCCAGACTTTCTTGGTGCCTGAAATTGCTACTATTAGAGCACTTTAGCTGGCTAATGACAAAGAAAGCTCCTATTAGAATACTCATTTAAGGATAAAGAACCATTATCGGCCATTAGCACCCTCTTTTGAATTAGTATATCATATAAGCCAGTCAGTCACCTAGAAAAGCTTTGGAGAAATGGGACTTCAGTTTAGGGAGGCTCTGCAGTTAAAAAAAAACTATAAAAGTTCTATATCTTGTATAAAGTCAAGCCTTACCCTCAGCCTCCTTTCAAAAGCCGAAACGTTGCCTTTGTTTTGCTCCTTCCTCTGCCGCCACTCGATGAGGTTTGCATTGTGCTCTCCGGGCAATGAGATGTTGCATTTGCCCAGGGTAGGGTTGACTGCCCCTGCCAGGATGTGGGGCTCTGAGCTGAGGCTGATCTCCATTCCGCTGGCAAAAGTGACACGCAGGGAACCATCAGGACTCACCCGATAGGTACTCTGAGTATTTTCTGTAGACAGAAGAGCAAAGGAGGAAGAGGGGGAAGGAAGGGAAGAGCAGGAAGCAGAAAAGAGACAGGTTTAGTTTTAGGAGGCACGTTTGGGAAGGGATAAGCAGGTGGGGTGCTGTGGTCTTAACTGCCTTCTGGGCTAGACTACCGCTCTGACAGGAAAACGTGTTCCCTATCCATTTGTGTCTTGTTATTTTCACAGCTGGAGTATCTGTTTCTTGGATAAAAGACTCTTGTCTAACACCGCAGGCTGTTTTTGTTTTTGTTTTTTTCTTTTTTCATTTTTAAAGAATTCCCTCCCTCACTGACTTGTTGGACCAGCCTCCTCAGTTTGACATGCTGGGAGCTAGAATGAGAAGAGTATGAAGTTCAACTTAGCACCTTACCACCTGGGGCCACCATCACAGTTGCTTACTCCACAAAATACCACTAACAAAAGTTGGGACTATTCCTCTTAGAGTGTCTGGCCTCACCACCTAACAACAGAATGAGGTCTTAATGACAGGGCAGAGAGAAAGCAATTTCTCTTTGTGCACTTCTCCTCTAGCTTCTAAGACATTCCTTCCAAATCCTATCTCCCTTCCTTCCTTTCTTCTTCTGTTCTTCCTTACTTTTCTGTCTTCAAATAGAATGAGTTTTTAATTCTCTCATTTCGCTTATATTCTTGCTTGGTCTATATCCTAATATTTTCCTTTTTCTTCACCCATGTTGGCATTGATCTAGAATGCTAAGCTCAGCTGGAGCCCAGGCTCCAGTTATTTAATATAACCTAGCCAGACCCTGAAAGAGCTTTGCAAACAGCTGAGTGTTGGGAAATGAGTTGATAGCAGAGCAGACTTGGCAGGGATTGAACCTCATGACTACTACAGAGATGGGCCCAAAGTTGATATGAGAACTTGTAAAAGGTGTGAATTTTGTCTGTGTTTCAACTTCCATAGCTGGAAAACAGGAAGAGTACATCTTCTCAGCTACAGGTGTATTCTGTTTATGAATGGTGTACACAGGTTTTAGGGTGGATGTTGAGATAGGGGCTGTTACAGACAGATATCATTGGAAACAATCTTACCTTGTTTTAAAATATATATGGTACTAGTTGCCGTCAAGTTGGTTGACATGAGGACATTTTCGCGGTTGGAAGTATCTAGCTCCACTTTTGTCAGCTTCTCCAGGTCACTATGGAAGCTGCTGACCTCTCCAGTGGGAAACGTTGCGTTGGTCAGATGTCCCTCGGGGTCATACCTGAGGAATGTAACCAATCCCAGCTTTGAAGCCTCTCGGCAGTGATAACAGGCCTTTGCAAAATAAAAATCACTTGGCAGCTAATACCGTTTAACTTTGAGTGATAACAAGTATTATTAACCTTGTTCAATAAGAAGAAAAATGTCAGAGAGATGATTAATCAAACGAAGGTATTTTTTGCAGCTTCTGAATTCTTGATGACTTCCTTGAGCTGTGCTGTTTTACAGAAAAAATATATCTGGTAATGAATCACCAGGGTGGAACACTGATTTATGAATCATGTCCTGCTGTGTGCAATGTTGCAGGGAGGCCTCTGTTTGCAATTTGGGTCGATCCCATTAGATGTGATGGATTACAAAGCCCAGCAGAGGGTGCTGTTGGCAAAGCAAAAGAAGGTACAACAGGGCCCTGAAAGGCTGAGAAGCCAATATACTGACTTTGCGTTATGATGGGAAAATTATAATTTGCTGCTGTTTAAGTTGCCAAATTTGAAATGAATGAATCATTCTTCCAACAAAATGAACAGGCACAGAGGATAATGGAAACATGTTCATTAAAACATTCTGGAGCCCCCTGATCATGATGTCACTTAAATTTTAAAAATCTTTTTAGAGTATAGTACATAACGTTTTGTAATTTGTCTACATGAGTAAGAGACAAAAAAGGGATAATAGGCTATAACCTATATCTAGAAATATAGTCTAGGGAGTTTACTTTTCCAAAAAAAAAAATCAGAATTATTGGCAATCTCACTGTCCTCCAAATGAAAACTGCTTCCCTGAAGGCTTTTGATGTGGAGCTGTTCTTTTATTGCCAGTAGAACCATGAAAAATAAACACTTCATTAAAAGTAAAGACATGCACTTGGAAACCCATTACTGTTTTCTTTTCAAGTTCCAAATTACAAAATATTTAAGCACTTTTATTTGCCTTTTAAAATGTTAAACAATTATATTCTTTTTACCCAAAATGAGCAGGATTCAGCCTGGACAGAATGGTAGAGACTGGCTGTACTACTCCCTCCCCCAACAAGTACACAAAGTGGCATAGTAATTCAGTATTAATCCATTATATTCTAAAGAACTCAGCCTGGGTAGTTGCTCAAATTTTAATAACTATACCAGCCTTTGGAAGGCTTGGGAAAAGTGGTTGGACTGTATTTTATAGGACAGACTTGAACTTGAGCCTATATATAATGCCACCTAAAGTTCAGTTCTGCATATATATGGGCGTGTGTGTGTGCACACACATATACACTATCAGTTAAAACAGTCAAATATGTGAATAGAATGAATCAAATAGGTTATTGACATCACAGATATGCCAAGCCTTAAAATTGGGTGTCTCCTTTGTTTAAGTGGATTTCAGCCAAAATGGTTGGCACATTGCTACTATGCAGCTAAGGACTCATTATCAAAGAAAGACTGAAGAGTGCTGTTTGCTTGTGGGTTTAATAGCAAAATCCTTCCCTCTGCAAAGACTGCCCATGTTCTGCCTGCTGTGGGGCTCTGTGGCTACGAGAAGCAGGCCGCTGGCAAGAACGGAGCATGGGAAGGCTCGAATACCCACTTTAGCCCCAACCTTGTCTGTTTGGTCTTCCTTCTAGGGGAGGAAAACAATAATATCCAGACTTTTTTTAAAAAAAATTAATAAATTAATTTTTTTGAGACAGTCTTGCTCTGTCACCCAGGCTGGAGTGCAGTGGTGTGATCTTGGCTCACTGCAACCTCCGCCTCCCGGGTTCAAGCAATTCTCACGCCCTAGCCTCCCCGAGTAGCTGGGATTACAAACAAGTACCACCACATCTGGCTAATTTTTGTATTTTTAGTAGAGACGTGTTTTCGCCATATTGGCCAGACTGGTATCGAACTCCTGGCCTCATGTGATTTCCCTGCCTCAGCCTCCCAAAGTGCTGGTATTACAGGCCTGAGCCACCACACCCGGCCCAATGTCCAGCCAAGGTAGAGGAGGCAGGAGTTTGCAGGCAGTAGACAGAGGGAAGTTGCTGCATGCCTTTCTTATCAGGGGAACTGTGGCCCCAACAACCTGGATTATGCAGGCACTTCCTCTCTGTTCCACATGAGGCACCAGCAACTTTGCCTCATTGGTTTCCCTTTCCTGATTTCTAAAGGGATTCCTCAACCTTTGGCAAGCTCACTCTTTATCATTCTTCTAGGAAAGCTGATCTTAGATGCTGGTTCCACATGGACTTTGCAACTTGGGGGCAGTTTCCTTCAGTCACACAGCCCCTTGTTTTAAGGGAAGATCTCATATAAAGGTAAGATCAGTGGTTGCATCCACTCATCAGAGCAAGATGACAAGATCAGATACCAATTGAGCATGGTATCCATGCATAGGAGTACAAGGGTCAGAATTCCCAATGAACCTTTGCAGTGACCTGTGGCTAAATCTGGTTTCCTAGTCCACCCACCCAAACACCTTTTCAGCTAAGTTACTGGTGTTCTTTGTCCTAAACATTTTAAAGCTTATTTCCAAGAGCACAGGCATATTCCTACATATTTTGTACCCATTCCTACTTTCAATATTGACAGTAGTATATTCAGAGAGGCAAGCTAAAGATTCCTCGATAAGACTGTAATTACCCAGATAGATTTAGCTGGGAGACTGCTTCGTGTATGTGTATGTGTGTTTGTGTGTGTGTGCGTACGTGTGTGTGTTTTCTGGTGAAGGAGGCAATGGTGTTGGGAATATTTCCCATGGGCCTGTCCAGTTGTTGGGTAGCTGGAAAGTTATATTGCCTTATTTCCTTTCTGTGGCCAGAGAGGCCAATGAATGTGTACATTTGACTGTAACTCCATGATAAACAGAGCACCCCAACTCCAACACACTCACATACCCCAATTCTGCTAGTCACAGTTAAAGCAATCACATTTGATGGTATCTACAGGGTGGTGTTTCTGATGCTCAATATGGCCTTGGATCAAAACATATAGACCCCACCTCTCTTCTGTTGGGTCATTTCCAAAGGAAGAACAATAGGCAGATGTACACATCAGTGGGTAATTCCTACAACTTTGGAAAGATTGCTCAAAGTGGATAAGAAATAGAGGGAGACTTTGATTTCCTATAGCTTACTTGAGTTTTTTTCCGTCATCACAGGGGAATGCATCTTTCCAGACTGAATGTCGAAGAAACAAGTTTAATCAGAATCTCTTCTGCTGTGTGTTTCCCTTTGGTGCCTTCATCCTTTGGTGCAGAGAGTACAAGCCGATCTGCTCCAACTGATCCCCTCAGGCCACAGCATGGGAGCAAACCCACCCTCTCTGCCTGCAGGGCAGAGCACTCACCTAACCAGGCTGCAAATTATAGCTGGTGAATTGTGCCATCAGAAAATGACAGTTGCCTTCATAGTCATCAGAAGTGGGTTTGGTAAGAGGAGATTTGATATCAAATTGTCCCTTGCTGTCCTGATTTTACAGAGTTCACTGTGATGGTCCCAGAAGGCACCAGCCAGTTAAGTATTGAGTACACTCACCCTTTTCCTCAGCACTGTCATAGGCTATGTGCATGTGCACTTGAGTGTGTGTGTGTACATGTGCACACATGTGCACCCCAGTAGAGCAAAGGAAACATTTGTAAAGAAAATTCAGAATCATTCTTGTCCTTGAGGAGCATATAGTTTAGTTGGAGAGATGATATTTACACATGATTAAAAATATATTTGGTCTGGTATTTTCTCATAAGGGATAGCTTGCCCTTTCCTTTGAGGACAATTTAAGCCAGAGTTAAACTGTTGAGAATAAAACTAGAGGCTCCTACATCTTTGCTTTTAAAAAATATTGCAAATAATAGAAGATAAATTCATTACTTATTCTTTTAAAGGAAATATGAAAGAGTCAGACCCTCTTTACACTTTCATGTCAGAAAGCTGACCAACCTAATAAGAATTCTTTAGGAAATATGAGATTCCCCTTTCCTCACCAATAAATTCCTTTGGCTTCCTATGATTCAGTTCTAAGTCCATAATGCCCTTCTATCTTCATTTGTCCTTCATTCAATAAATATCAGAGTCTTGTGCTACGGACCAGGGATACAGTGCTGAATGAAATTCACAGTCTAGTAGGGCAGATAAGATATCCACACAAATAACTCTAATGCCAGAATATTGCCAGGCATTTCTGTAAAGAAGAAACTGTAGAATCTCAGAAGAGGCAGAGGTCATTTCCAGCTGGGCTGAGCAGAATAGGAGGAGGAAGAGCAGAAGCAGGTGGTGTTTGAATCCTAGAAGGTAGGTAGAGATTGGGGAGGGGAGGAAGGCATTCCAAATAGAGGTATGAAGAAAGGCACGCTGACTGATGGGATGTCTACTGGGGGACCAGCATTGCTGGAGCACAAGGTTCCTCTAGGAGGGTAGTGAGAGATAAGGCTTAGACAACAAAGAAGCGTAGACAGTTTTTCAAGGGGATGAAAGGATGATCCAAACAGTGTTTTGGTGGCAATGAGTCTTGGAAGGGGAGACAAGGTGCAGGGAGAACTGTTAGGAGGCTGCAGCCTCAGTTCATATAAGAGAATATGGTGGTCTGTTGCCTTCGTTAAATATATTGTGATTGCCTATCATTGGGATTTGTCTTCCCCACTAGACTGTACAATTCTCACATCTTTAGAGGGAGGACACAGTGTCTCATTCATTTTTATATTCTCTGTGTCTGGAACAGAGTAGATTCTCACTCCATGTACTTGTTGAATGAGTATAAATAGGATGCTGCTAGTGAAAAAAAGGATGGGGGTGGATATGAGAGCCAATGAACAGACAGAACCATCGATAGTGCTTCTGGGAGGGCACACTCAGGTTACATAGATGTGCTATGGAGTTCAGCTAAACTTCCCTACCAGCCTTTGTTACTTCTGTTCACTCTCCGTCTTTATTTTAGTTCTTCCCAGAAATACCCACGATAATTCTGTTTTACCCACTCTTGATCCTTATTAAGGGCATAAAGCACAAGGAGAGGTGGCTGAGCAAGAGTATCAAGTCTCTATTTCTAAAGATCTGAAGGAATAGTCAACATTTCTATGTTCTTGTTTAACTGAAATCATTCCCCTGCCTGGAGGCATCGGGCTGAACTATACAATGCCTTAGTTTCTTTTCTACTCTGGGATTCTGGAAGGCATTGGAAACATCACATGTGTTTGGAATGACTGATCATTACATAAGCATTTCTGCATGGGAATCACATCCTATCCCCAGGCAAATATCTCACCCAGAGACATGGCTTCTTTACCTTGCCCCCTACCCTTTCTGATCTTATAAGGGAGAAGGGGGAATCTGTCATTAGCCATCCATGATAAAACTGGGCATTTGTAAAACAGTCTAAAAGGTACCCGGAGATATTATGAAGGCTTCTCCAACTTGTCAGTGGGTGGCATTTTTGTTGTTGTGTTGGTTTTTCGTTTTCTTAATGGGAGGAGAGAATGTGTTAATAAAGTCTGGAAACAGAGAATGCAGAAGACCAAGGATCAAGAGATCATGTAAATGGAGAGTCTCCTTTGAGTGGGAGGGCTTCCCACAAAGGGCAAGGGGCCTGAGGAACTGTCAACTCAGAATGGACCAGCAGCACTGACATGACTGATGCTTTGGCTTTAGTCTGGGACCTTTTCAGTTTAGTGGAGCAGAATCCTTTGCCAGGGAAACAAACAAGGGCAACCTAGCTACTCTTGCAGCCTTGTGGAGAATGGCTTGTCTGCTGTGTGAGTTGCTAGGCCCTTCCCTCAGATCTCAGCTGCTGCATGGTTATTACAATTAGGAGCCCACCCGTGCCGCCTCGGGCCAGTATTCCTGCCTTGACAATCAATTCCTTGTTAGCTGTTTCTCTGTGGTCAGCTTTTCCCCCTGACACTTGGGACACTCATGGGCAGTGATGCATCAAATACTAACACTTGGGGTGTGCAATTTTGATCCTGGTCCAAGTCAAATGGAATTATGAAAATCAGTGAACTATATAAACAACATCACACTACATAATAAAAGTCCATGCACTACCACTACACAAGATGCATTTTAAAATCTCATTTGGATTATCCACTGTTCAGGGTCATCTATGTCATTTTTCCTCGTGATAGTTGCAGATAATAGAAAGTTGAATGGATTACTGACTGGGCTACCTTTACACTGCAGTCTTCCATCCTGCCAAATTTCACTTCTGTTTCTCTCATGCTCATCTCAGAACAGAATTTCTATTTCCACCTTTGCAAACAATTTGTCCCCTTGTCCACACAAAGAAGCCTCCCTTTTACCTCAGGGAATTACTCGAGTTCTTTTAGGAGGGCCTGGTATCAGTGGTATGGCAACCTTCTACCGACCTTAGCACTGCTCTGACCCTGACTAGAAGAGTAGGTCAAATGCTGTGTTCTCCAACTTCAGAAGGACAAGAGAAAACCTGAAAGGTGCTCAGAACTAGCCAAAGCACTAGAGGACAAAAGTGAAAAAAGTCAGATATTGTATCAAGACTGTAGGAAGAATTAGTCACATTATGAAGACTGGAAAGTTGCTCATTTCTGTTTACAGGCAAGAAGGGACAGGAGCTGTATTTTGTTAAGGACTGCTGTTCAGCACCAGAATAGACTGCGCCAGGAGAAGAGGTACCTTCTCCTTTCAACAGATGCTATTTGACCAAGAGAGTTTCAATATAATTCTGACTGGAGTTAAGAAGGTGGGAGAAAGAACAAATGGTTATTCAGCCTCCCTTTTCATCTCCTGGTGCTACCCTATTCCTCTTTTCCTGCTACTTGAGGGAAACTTTCTAGCCCTCTAGATTTTATATGGTCACTCTCGTAAGCCCACATGATTCTCCTTTTTCTGGAAGGCAGTGTGGCAGCAGTGGAAAGAACACTGGAACAGAAGGTCAAGGACCTGACTCTAGATAAGCCAACTAGCATATGAATGAGCAAGTTACTTCCCTATTCTGGGTTTCAATTTCTTCATTTGTAAAATGACATCTAATGTCTCTTTGTGGCCATAATTTTTTTTTAATATTATACTTTAAGTTCTAGGGTACATGTGCACAACGTGCAGGCTTGTTATATATGTATACATGTGCCATGTTGGTGTGCTGCACCCATTAACTCGTCATTTACATATCTCCTAATGCTATCCCTCCCCCCTTCCCCCCACCCCACAACAGGCCCCGGTGTGTGATGTTCCCCTTCCTGTGTCCA
>NC_045445.1:30065436-30133102 GCF_002776525.5 Piliocolobus tephrosceles | reverse complement strand
CCCCTTCCTGTGTCCAAGTGTTCCATTGTTCAGTTCCTACCTATGAGTGAGAACATGCAGTGTTTGGTTTTTTGTTCTTGCGATAGTTTGCTGAGAATGATGGTTTCCAGCTTCATCCATGTCCCTACAAAGGACATGAACTCATCCTTTTTTATGGCTGCATAGTATTCCATGGTGTATATGTGGGTGGCCATAAAATTTCATGACTACCCCCATATGGATGTCTGTGTTTCTCATAGCTTAGTGGCTCGAGATTGGCTACTCAACAATGATATTAGCTGATACCTTTTCACTCACTATTGGCCAAATCCTGGTTACAGGCCTGGGCCCCATTCACCATGAGAATCTTGCCTGCCACACAGTGCCTGCATCAATTTGATGCCAGTGGAAAACAGGCACACAAACTGATATGACAACAAAATTATCTTCTCTCTTCACCATCATCAATTTCCCCCCTATATTAGATCATTTTTATCAGTATACAAATATGCTGTTATTTCTCTCACTTAAATAACTGTTCTGTTTACTCTGTTTCTCCTCCAGCTCTAATTTCTCTGCTCCTCTTTACAGCAAAACTCCTCAAAAGAGTTCTTTACTCACTGTCTCAACCTCTCTCCTCCTAGTCATTCTATATTATTATTATTGAGATATAATTCTCACACCATAAAAATCACCTTTTTAAATTGTACAATCCAGTGACTTTCAGTACATTTGCAATGTTGTGCAACCATCACCACCACTTCTAGAACATTTCTATCACCCCCAAAATAAACCCCATATGAATTAACAGTCACCCCCCATTCATTCTTCTCCCCAGCTCTTGGCAACTACTAATCTATTTTCTGTCTTTATGGATTTGCCTCTTCTAGACATCTCATATAAATGGAATGAGAAGGGTCCTTTGTTTCTGGATTATTTCACTGAACATAATGTTTTTGAGGTTCATCCATGTTGTAGCATGTATCAGAACTTCATTTCTTTTTATGGCTGAATACTATTTCATGACATGGTTATATCACATTTTGTTTGTCTGCTCACCACTTGATAGGCATTTGAGTTGTTTATATTTCTCAGCTATTATAAATAATGTTGCTATGAGCATTTGTGTATCCATTCTCTCTTAAGAGAATATTCTACTCAGGCTTTGGTCCCCCATGTGTCACAGTGGCTGCTCTTCACAGTGCTAAATCAAATGATCAATTATAAGTTCTCATCTTACCTATCGGGAGTATTTGGAAGAGCTGATGACTCTTTCCTCCTGGAATCACCTGTTTTATTTGGTGCTATGGTCAGAATTTGTCCCCCCCAAATCAAATATTGAGACTTAATTGTCAATGTGATAGTACTAAGAGGTGAGGCCTTTAGGGGGTGATTAGATCATGTTATGTTGTCTCTACCTTCATGAATGCGATTAGCAATCTTACAAAAGAACTGGAGAGAACCAGCTAGGTCCCTTTTCGCTGTCCACCTTCTGTCATACAAGGACTCAGTAGGCAGTGCCATTTTGGAAACAGAGAGTAGCCCTCACCAGACACCGACTCTGCTGGCGCCTTGACCTTGAACTTCTCAACTTCCAGAACTGTGAAAAATAAATTTCTGTTCTTTATTAATTACTCAGTATAAGGTATTTTGTTATAGCAGCACAAACAGATTAACATAGTTGGCTTCCAAGACATCCCACTCTCCTAGTTTTCTTTCTACTTTACTGGCCTTTCCTTCTCAGTGTCTTTTGTTGGTTCCTCTTCATATCCTTCATATCCTCATTCTTTTTTTTTTTTTTTTTGAAACAGAGTTTCGCTCTTGTTGCCCAGGCTGGAGTGCAGTGGCGCGATCTCAGCTCACTGCAACCTCCACCTCCCAGGTTTGAGTGATTCTCCTGCCTCAGGCCTCCTGAGTAGCTTGGATTACAGGTACCCGCCACCACACCCAGCTAATTTTTTGTATTTTTAGTAGGGATGGGGTTCATCATGTTGGCCAGGTTAGTCTCGAACTCCTGACCTCAGGTGATCCACCCGCCTCAGCCTCCCAAAGTGTAGGTAGGGATTACAGGCATGAGCCACTGCACCCAGCCCGTATCTTCACTTCTAAACATAGAATGCTTCATGGTCAGTCTTCAGATCTCTTTACTTCATTGTCTATACTCACTTTCATGGAGAGATCTCATCCCATCTCATGGTTTTAAATACAATCTAAACACTAGTACATCTCAAATATCACTCTCCACCCTCTCTCCTCAATCCCAGACTCATATATCCAATTGTCTACCTGATATTTACACTTAGATGCCTAACTAAATTGATCATATTCAAAACTGAATTTCCAATCTCCCACCTCACAACCTTCCAGTATAATGTGTTCCTTGTATAGTCTTCCCCTCTTGGTAAATGAAAACCAGTTGCTCAGGCCAGAAACTTTGGAGGTATCTCCGACCCCTCTTTCTCCCGCACTCAATACTCAATCTTTCTGTAATTCCTGATAGCTCTACTGTCAAAATATATTCAGAATTTTAGCACCTCTTACTGGCCCAACTCCCTGGTCCAAGTCATCATTTTTTGCCTGCATTATTGCAATAGTTCCTCCTGCTTCCCAGTTAGGTTCCCCTGTTTCCACTACACAGTCCATTTTTAATACTGAGTGATTTTTTAAAAAATGAAAGTCAGCTTATATCACTTCTTTACTCAAAATTCTCCAGTGGCTCCACTTCTTAGAGTAAAATTCAAAGTCTTTACAGTGGCCTACAAGGCCCTACATGAAGTAGTTCTGGTTACTTGATTTCATGTCCTCATTATCCTTAGTCATTCCACTTCCATCACAATGGCTGCCTTACTCTTCCTTGAATGTGTCAGGCTTGCTCCTGCTGCAGGGCATTTATACTTACTCTTCCCTTTGCCTGGAATACCCCTCATACCACTCCCCACACCTCCAGATATTCGTATGACTTACTGTCATCTACAGATCTTTATGCAAAAGTCACCTTCTTGGTGAGGCCTTTCCTGTTGACCCAATCTGAAATAAAAACGTCTTCTGCTCCACCCACTTGATCTCCCTTACTCTACTAGATTTTTCTCCATAGAACTTATCATCATTTGAAGTTGTATACATCTTCCTCATCTTCCTCCAGTACAATATAAGTTCCATAAAAGTAGGGATTTTTATCCATTTTGTTTATACCTGTATCTCCAGCACCTATAACATTGTATGGTATGTAGTAGGTGCTCATGTATTTGTTGAATAAACACATGAATGGTTGAACTGGTTCTTTTGAAAACTAGTTAATACTTCAGCCATTTCTTGCTGGGGAACTGAATTCCACCATTAGCTTTCAAAATAGTTGTTTACCTAATTTCAGCCGCAGTGTGATCTGGCTTGAGTTTTTAAAAAAGACATTAAAACTTCTCATTAGAAATTTTATCTTTTCTAAGGGTAGTGTGTTTGAAAACACAGGCTCTTGGTGGTTGAATTCTGGGTATCTATGTGAATCAGGACAAGTTAACTATCTTGTCCCTCAGTTTTCTCATCCATAAAGTGGGCATACTTAGGGGCACCTATCCCATGTTGTTATTATGGGGATCAAATAAAGTCACATATGTAAATTGCCTAGCCCAGTACCTGGAACTTAGTAAATCTTTAGCTAACTGTAGCTTTTATTACTCTTATTAAGATGTAAGAGAATTACTTTCAAAAAATAGAGGAAGACTTGCAACAGAAACAACTGAATACATTTTTCGAAGTGAAAGTAAAATAGCTGTCTGGCCTTTTGTACAGATGGCATTTCTTTGAAAAATGATCCAAAACCTGAAGGCCAATTGTTTTTTCCCTTTCTTCAAGAGGCTTTCATGGGACTGGACATATTCTCTATATCCTCCCAAAATAGTCACACTTGGAACCCCTTATACTTTAAAATCTCCACTTCTCACATTTTTCAACTTTGATGCCATTCCAGACTCTGAATTCAGATTCCACGGATTAGCTCACTCAGTATACTGGTTAAAAACTCAGCAACTCCTTTTGTGGGGAAAATGCTTCTCGAGCGCCAGCAGACCAGCTTTCTAGATGGGCTGACTTGCAAACAAGGTCATCCATGCCTTAAAAGGCAAGGACAATGGTCTCTATTTCCATGTTACAGCACCTCCTAGTAGCTTGCTGTCAGACATGCTTTGTGTTAGTTCCCCATTAAACAAAGTTATCACAGTTCCAGTCTGTAAATGCCAAAATGTGCTGGATTATTCAACTTGTGCAGGGACCCTGAGGAAGCCCAATCCCATACAGAGCATTTGGCTCTTCATTTTACAGAAGCAGCCAATGGAATGGAGCCTCTCTTATTCAGCATTTGCCCCATATAATTCTTCCCTTGCTTTCCAGGGTCCACTTCTTGTATTTGAACTTCTCTCTTACCTCCCACAGCAACTTATACTGAGTTGGGCTGGGCTGGGCACACAATCATTTATTCATCCATTAAACCCCACAGGGCTCAATAAATACTTGTTAAGTCACACTGCTTCTTTGCTGCTTTAGAACGATACTCTAGTTTTGTTATTTAAATGAAATTGTACCTTGTCTTCCCCGGGATGCTGTAAATTTCTTGAGTACTTGTACTTCTACCTCATTCCTGTCTCCTACAGTCCCACACTTGAGTCTTCCTTCATGCAGTCTATGTTTTTATTATTATGCTCTGCAAACTGCTCTGGAAAAATGGGTCTGAATTCTAGGAATTAGGTAAAATTTTCTCCTTGACTTTTCATTTTTTTATGGTGGTTGTTAGGAGAAAAAAACATGCAACACCCAGCAATTACTAAGGCATTTTCCCAGTATAATACAATTTCAAATGAAAACCTAACAAAGCCCATGTTGAGAATTAGAAACTTACTCATAAACGGTTGTCCATCCATTTTCGTTACTTTTGGTAGCCAGAAGCCCTGTGTTTCCTGGATAGGTCATCAAGGCCAGGTTATAGCCTTGGGCTGACACTCTTTTCAGGACTCCATTGCTGCTTATAGTCAGCCAGTATACTTGCCCGCCAGGCACCACAAGCCATAGGGGCATTCCGCCTGCATCACGGCGAATGTGCACTGAATTGCCATTGCTGCTGGTAATTGCACCCAAGTCACCTTCAGAATTGTAGGTGAAGTTATAAACATAGTCCCTTGTTATCAAGTTCAGGGTGTGTAGGTGGGTTCCATTTACAGTGAACTGGTACAGTTCCTGATCAGCAGGTGAAGCAATCTCATAAAGGTTCATGTCATTCAGGTGGGCTTGGTTCTTGCTGATGGTACGAATTCGAACATTTCCCAGGTCTGCCACATAGAGGGTACCATCAGGCGACACTGCTAAGGAGGAAGGGGCTTTCATCTTTGCATCTTTCGCATAGCCACCATCACCTGTGGGAGAAAGGCTCTGATTTTAACAATTGGCATCATAAGCATTTACATGAACATACCACAGACAGAAAGCTCTGTGCATCAAGAATCATTTTAAAGGAAACAATCAGTGAACCAACATTCTCTGTATTCCCTCCCTTAAAAATATGAGCCTATTATTCAAAAGACTGTAATTCTTGAGTCAGTACCACTGCAGATGAACAGTAAGATGTAATTATCTCAGTTACAACAATTTTGTGAAATCCTCAATCCTGCTGTTCAGAATCTATTGCATTGTAAGGTACAGGAACTGCAAATAATGATAGCCACATAAAATTTGGCCGGAAATCTGTGAGAGTTATGCCTGTCAAGGCTTTCAGGATCTGTTCCAGGACTTTCCAGTCCTACTGTGCCTAGATGCCCTTTCTTCTGTTAATTGCCATTGTCACACTGTCAAAGTACACTAAGTCTATAAGTGCAACAATGATTCAGAACATCAAATTTGATATCTGGAATAAACATTAGATTTGCTTTGACTGAAAGATACAAATTAGCAAAATATCTATAAAACTAATTGTCTAAGAAAACATTGAAAATATTGATCAAAAGTCATGTCGACCAAATTGCTCACTCCTGACTTCTCTGGCCTAAGGAAAGGCAAAGGTTAAGAGAACCATTTGGGCCTGGATGAGCAGTTTAATAGTACTGCATGTAGAATGGGGGGAGGGATTTCCATATCCCAGCAATAATTGTATCTGTTGACATTAAGAGGACTGTTTGCCATCTGAGATATCCACTACATGTTTTGGGGAGAAGGTTCTTTTTTTTTTTTTTTTTTCCAATTTTGAATAGAAGAAAACTTCACTATGGGTTATGGAGAAAGTCTTAGATTTTTAAAAAGCAATGTATCTAGCAGATCAATGTCCTGAGAACTCTCCATTGCCAGATTTAACTTTCCTCACCTATCCCAAAGGCAACCTGTTCTTAGTCCCTTTGAGTCTCAAATAGCACATGCTTTTAATCTGAAAACCAACCACTTATGGGGAAGTAATTTTTTCCTCAGCTAAACCAGAAAATGTGGGTTTTACCTAGTTTTCCTTTCTCTAAAGTACAGATATTTAATAATATCATGATCTTTCATTTGTATAGTGGTCTCAACTTTTTAAGAGTACAAACATTTTTATTATACTAGTTTATCCTCAGAAGAGCAAGGTGATATAACTGAGGCAATGCCATCTTTATTAAACAAATGAAGCAAATGAGTCATGAAGAGATCTTGCAGCTTTCCTAGGGTCACTCAGTGAGTCAGTTGTGAGAACAACTAGGTGATCTGACTCCTAATCCATTGCTTTCTCCACTAGCTCATACTAATGTTTGCAAGTAACACTTTCCTTTTCTTTTGACTTTGCTGGGGCATGTTTTTCTTTTCAAAACAGAGAGGGGGAGCTGGTGAATTGCTAAAAAGGTCATACCTGAAAAACAGTCACAGTTTGGATCAATTTTGCAGTCACAGTCAGTGGGTGCACCAGCGATGATGGAGATCTCCCCATTGGTGGTTACTTGCTGAATGCGGTTTACTTTCCTCTCGTCTGTTTCAGCTATGAAGAGCAGCCCGCTGTGGGAGACACTGATGGCCCTCGCTGACTCTAGAGTGGAGTGAATTGCTACCTTGCTGACCAGGAAATGATCAATGCCTGGCACCTGGCAGTGAATGGGGCGTCCTGCAATGATCCGCACGCGCCTGTTCTCAGAAATTTGCAGCACAATGTTGTTATCCAAGACATACAATGAATTGTCCATAGGATTGACTGCAAGGTCTGTTGGCCACTCTAATCGCACCTGTGAAAAGAACAGAACACATACCATTAGGTTACCATATCTTTCCATAGGCAGTTTTACCTCGAAAAAAGAAAAACAAAATTTGGTGTATTGTTTTCCCGGTCTTATGAATTTTAGCAACATTGGTGATGTTGGGGAAAGTGGAGGGTGGTGGGGGGATGGTTAATCACATGTTCTGGCAAACATACTTATCATTTATGCCATTTACAATATAATGTAATTTTTCCCAATAATTTCAGAAGGATCATTTAGAGTTTTCAAAGTGTGCTCTCTGGACCAGCAGCAACAGTATTATCTGGGAACTTGTGAGAAATGCAAATTCTCAGGTCCCACTCTAGAGCTATTGAATCAGAAACCCTGGAGGTGGGGACCCAAACATCTGTGTTTTGCCAAGGTGATTCTGAGGATCATTGCTGTAGGAATTCTGGTAGCTAGATAACTCAAATCTCTTTCACTCTCCTGTAGATTATAAGAGAGCAAGGTCATATAGGTTTCTGGATGACAGAATGCTGGAGAAGCCAGATTTTACTCAATGAGCAACCTTTTGCAGCAGGACCTGCTATTAGCACAGACCTAGCATCCACCTTGTGGAACACTCAGGTACAGTTCATCAGCTGTTGATTTAGAATCCTGGGGTGTAGCACATTGCCTACTTAGCTTGACCTGGTTCACTCCATAGGTTCCCCTTTTCAGCAAAGAAACGGGTTGTTTTTTTCTTTCACTGAGTGTTTGCCGAGTGCCTTTCTCTGGGTTAAGCCTTGTGCTAAGCTTTTGGGGCTCAAAATTGACTACAACACAGTCTCTGTCCTCAAATGATTTGTGGTATAGTAGAGTCCTTAGAGGAACCATTAGGCAGTTACTCTCCATGTTATGAAAAGAAGGCAACAGAGAGGGTAAGATAGCACTTCACCTGGACTAGGAGTCAGGAGGCAAGATATTCCCAGAGAAGGTGGTACCTAAGTAAGGTCTGAAATGAACAGTAGGAGAAGAATGGGGTGGAAGTTGAGTGGGGAGGGGCATCAGAGTTGAGGAAAATCTGGGTACTGGGAAAAGCATGGGTGAAAGTCCAGAGGTTAAAGACAGCATGGCCCATCCAGGTTACTAAAACTAATTCAGTAAGACTAATAACAGGCTGGGTGTGAGGGAGACCTGAATAATGAGGCCAGGTGTTATGGACTAAATTGTGTCCTCTCCAACTTCATATGTTGAAGCCCTAACCCCCAGTGTGACTGTATTTGTAGATAGGGCCTTCAAAGAGATAGTTTAGATTAAATGAGATCGTAAGGGTGGGGATCTAATCCAATAGGACTGGTGTCTCTCCAATGAGGAAGAGATACCAGGAATGCTTACACGCAGGGGGATGACTATATGAGGACAGAGCTAGAAAGCAGCCACCTGCAAGCCAAAGAGAGACACCTCAGAAGAAACTAAACTCACCAACCCCTTGATCTTAGATTTCTAGCCTGCAGAAATATGAGAAAACACATTTCTGTCGTTTAAGCCATTCAGTCTGTAGTATTTTGTATGGCTGCCCTAGTAGACTAATATATTAGGTGCTCTGGTTTGAACGTGTCCCCCAAATACCATGTATTGGAAACTTAATCCTCAAATTCACATGTTGATGGCATTTGGAGGTGGGACCATATCCATCACCTCAAACATTTATCATTTCTTTGTGTTAAGAACATTTAAAATCCACTCTTGCAGCTATTTGAAAATATATAACAAATTGTTGTTCATCACTCTATAATGCTATAGAACACTAGAACTTAGTCTTCCTATTTAGTGGTATTTTTGTATCCATTAAGCAACCTCTGGCTATCCCTATCCATCTTCCCAACCTCTAGTAACCACTATTCTACTTTCTATTTTTATGAGATCAACTTTTTAAATTTCCATATATTAATGAGAACATGTGGTATTTATCTTTCTGTGCCTGGCTTATTTCACTTAACATAGTGTCTGATACGGTTTGGATCTGTGTTTCTGCCAAAATCTCATGTTCAGTTGTAATCCCCAGTGTTGGAAATGGGTCCTGATGGAAACTGACTGGATCATAGGGGTGAAGTTCTTATGACTGATTTAGTACCGTCCCTGCTTGGTACTGTATAGTGAGTTCTCATGAGACAGGGTTGTTTAAAAGTATGTAGCACCTTTCCATTCTCTCTCTCTTCCTCCTGCTCTGGCCATGTGAGATGCCAGCTCCCCTTCGCCTTGGCCATGATTGTAAGTTTCCTGAGGCCCCCTTAGAAGCCAAGCAGATGCCAGAATAATGCTTCTTGTACAGCCTGCAAAATCGTGAGCCAATGAAACCTCTTTCCTTTATAAATTACCCAGTCTCAGGTATTTCTTTACAGCAGTGTAAGGATGGATTAATACGGTGTCCTCCAAGCTCATTTATGTTGCCACAAATGACAGAATTTTGTTCTTTTTTGTTGCTAATTAGTATTCCATAGTGTATATGTACCACATTTTCTTTATCCATTCATTTGTCGATAGACACTTAGGTTGAGTTTATGTCTTAGCTGTTGCAAATAGTGCAGCTATCTCTTTGACAAACTGATTTCCTTTACTTTTCTGGATCATAAAATAGTTCTATTTTTATTTTTTTGAGGAAACTCCATATTGTTTTCCATAATGGCTGTACTAATTTACATTTTCCTTTCTCTGCAACTCACCAGCATTTTTTTTTTTTTTTGTCGTTTTGATAATAGGCATTCTAACTGGGGTGAGATGGTATCTCATTGTGGTTTTGATTTGCATTTCTCTGTTTGAAAGATAATTAGGATTAGATAAGGTCAATCATAAGGGTGGGGTCCCCATGATGGGACTAGTGGCTTCATAAGAAGAGGAAGACAGACTTGAGCTGGCATATTTTTGTCCTCTTGCCATATGATGCCATTCCACCATGTTATGATGCAGCAAAAATGCCCTCACCAGCTGCCAGTGCCATGCTCTTGGACTTCCCAGCCTTCAGAACCAAGAGTTAAATAAACGTTTTTCTTCATAAATTACCCAGTCTGTGATATTATGTTATAGCAACAAAAAACGGACTAAAACATTGGGTAATAGAGGGAAGCACTTGTCCAGTTTTGTTCTGATGGCTGTGGGAAGCCACTGAAGGGCTCTAAGTAGGGGTGTGATATGGTCATATTTGGGTTCTAGACAGATCATCCTGGCTGCTGTCCAGACCATATTAGAGGAGGAGGCGAGATAGGAGGGAGGCAGGCAGTTAGGGAGCTGCTGCATGGGCCCAGGTTAGGGATTATGGTGCCTGGACTGGGATGGCAACAATGGGCATGGAGAAAAGCAGATGGATTTGAGACATGTTAAAGAGTTGGAAGCAAAAGAACTGGTGTGTGTGTGTGTGTGTGTGTGTGTCTGGTGTGCCTTGTGCCAAGTGATGTGCTAGGCACTGGAGACACGCAGGCTAGCCAAACATGGCTTCACCTTAGTTCCTTTATAGACACAGGAGTTGATTCAATGCCTGCCCTGACATCTCCTTGATAGTAACTATTTATTCCTGGGCGTTTCTCAGAGAACTGTGTTCCACACCATTCCCCACCCCACCACTCACTTGTCACTCACTTGTCCTCTATTTGTTTTATTTCAGGCTAAAGGCAGAAAAAAAGTCCCATCCATGGCCAAAATAGTAACAGTAATCTAGCCATTTTTCTTTTTTGCTTTGAGTGAAAGCCCACGGAAGTCTTTGTTTTTCTTGTGGAATCTGGAAGTCTAAAAACAAGATATGAGCTGTCATTGCATTTTGCAGCCCACTACTTCCCCAGCTCAAAGAGGCTTACAAGCAATCAGTAATGAAGTAGATAAAGGTCAATCTGAGATAAGGCCCTTCTTCTAATTGTGTCTCATTAGGGAGGGCAAATGGTGATGTTGTGAAGAGGACAAAGGTTGTCTTTGACCTCCTCTACTGCACCATGTGGGGCTCTTTGCCCATGTCTCTGAGTGTCTCTCACATACATCCAGCAGTCTCATTCTGTTTCTATGTTTCAGTGTGCCCTCCACCTCTATCCACATAGACTGGCCTTCTCTGGTCAGTACCAGATGCCTCTGTGCAGCTAGGAATTTGAGTGCTAATGGGGTATAAAGCTGAGCTTGTGTTATGCATGTTCTACAGAGCCTTTCAGACTGAGGCCATTGGATAAACATTAAACACCAGCCTTAACAGCTCCCAGAGCAGTTTGCAGTGATGTGTTCCTCAGCACGTCTGTCTGAGGCCTTTGCATGTCAGTGCCCTGCCACTGAGAGGGAGAGTGAACGCCTGCTGCTTTGGAGGGCGCTGACTCCTCCTCCACTGTGTGCCCCTGCCTTGGACCTCTATACACTATCATGCTTGTCCAGAAGCTGTCTGTGTGCACTGGTCCTATGGAGCATAGTCCCCCAGGAAATTAGCTGGGACTGGCTGAGGAAGAGGAAATGAATTCATTTCCGCACAACACTCCTATTTTGATCGAGTCTCAAGTCAGTGACCCAGAAAAAACAAACCTGGCAGAAATGACGTTCTAATTATCCCCACTCTGGGAGCCGAGGCCAGGGCAGAGGCTGGGGACAGCACACACCTGGCAGAAGCCAGAGAAGGAGTATGTTTCAGATTCTGCTTTTAGCTATTAAGGCTGCCTCTGAGATAAAGGCTGGTAGTTGGGAAATAAGCTGTTAAATTCTCCAACTCACCCAACCAGATTTAAACCAATACGATTGGTGTCATGTTTATTATATCTGATTTTGCCTCAAAAATACACCAGCTATTTTGTCTGTTTGTTTTCTTTTCCATGAAATAAGTCACCCTCTGGCATCTTCCTGTGACTAAAGTGCCCTTTGTGCTTCTGAGCCATTTTCTATACAAACTACACAGATTTCCTTTAATTACCATTTGATTTGGCCAGGCAACTTGCCTATGCAATCTCCGCAGATGCAAGATGTGTGGCTACTTAGTAGCTGAGAGTTTGCCTTTTCGGAAGTTGGACCTCTTCACCTCTCATAGCTTATCAGTTCCTTTTATGTCCTTCTCATGTTAAATACTCCTATTGCCAGGTAAGTTTTTAAGGAACTGGTGCCTTATGCTCACACAACAGAAACATTGTATTTATTACTAAGGCATTTTCATAACATACAGCTTAATATAAGGAATGAAGTCTTTGAGCTGATTCTGACAGAGAGACCCTAGAATTATATGATACTGAGGTAGGGATAAGGTTGGCCCCCAATTACTGCTAGCATTTGTCCAAATGATTTCTTGGGGTAAATAAACAATTCTTTTTGGGGGATGGGAGCAGAGATTGAAGAGCAGCAGCAAAGCTCTGTAAACTCTGCATAGTGACCCAACCTACAGGCAAACTATTTGGCCTAATTTGTGGTGGTTGCCCCACCTTGTAAAAATACATTAATTTGTTTGAAATGTCAAAATGTATTTAAGCTAAACTAGCATTAAAGGTCACTCATGTAGCCGCCAGCTGGTGGAATGTGCCCATCTCCCAACAACCTTCCCTGAGAAATAACCCTGAGCAGAAAGGGGCTCTTGGTCAGGATGTCAACCTTTGACAGCATTATATCTTCCTCTGCTAATTGAAAACTTGCCTTGAAGGGAGTTGACTCTCAGGTCAACCAGTCCCATGTTTGGTTTAGAGATCCAGCTAATTTTGACCTAAGTAGCAATTTATAAAGCAGCAGAATCCTATAGGGATAAATACATGTTTAAAAGCAATATCTAAATATAATCCCTTGGTTAGACAAAACTAGAAAATGTATATTTTATGTATAAGCCTAATCCCATACTGTATGCTCAAACCACCATTTGTATACTTGGGCTCCTGCTAACAGTTTGAGTCCTGGTTCCCACCCTTATCAGTGTGTAACCCTGGGCAAATGAGGTATCTTCTATGAGTCTCTTGGTTTCCTCATCTGTAACAAAACAAGGAGGCTAATCATAGTATATCTACTTACAAAGTTATTGTGTGGATTAAATGAGATAATGGTGTAAGTTGCTTAGCCCAGTGCCTGGCACACAGTAAGGGATGGCAAGTGGTATTAATAGTAATAACATTTTTATAGTCATAGACCTTTAGAGCTAGGAGGAACCTGGCCCATTAACCATTCAATGTAGCTCCTTTTCAACTGTGTTTCCCAGACTTCAATTGTCCCTGGGCCCACCTTTATGAGTTTTGCCTCACCCCTACATCACCTGCACTATTACTGACTTAATATTTTTCTTTAAGTTGACTTTTAAAATGTGAATAGGTGCTGACCTTTCCTTTGAACTGTTATGTAATCAATAACACATGAAATTACAGGCCCAGTCATCTGAACCATTAATAGAAGTGACTACTGTTTACTGAATGCCTGCTGGGTGTCATGTACTTCATATGGTTTATTACTTGATATAAAAATTACCTGAGAAAACCTATTAACATCCCCACTTTCAGATATGTGCTTTTAGCCCCTATGTCATCTGATTCGTCATTTAGAAGAATGGACATGTTTCTTCATTCTCGTCTCACCAAATCTGGTCTCCTCTTATCCCCTTTTGAATCAACCTAAAGGTTGCTCTCTTCGGTTGTGAAGGTCAAGACTTTTTATGAGTTGAGTGATTTATCTTTTTCTTTGTCGTCTATTATTTTTCAGTTCAATGCTTTATGAGTTTCGACCACATGCCAGGCACTATGTTATAAAGGTAAACAGATTTCTGCTCTTGATTAGTTCAAGGCAGATACAGAAATAGATAATTTAACATAATGTAGTTAAGTGTCATGAGTGCCATGATAGATGTATACCCAGAATGTCATGAAAACACAAAGGAGGGAGTTTGGGGCAAGATTCCTAGAAGATAAATGTAAACTTAATTTTGAAGCAAAGGTATTGAGAAAAAGCAAGGTGGGAAGGGTGATCTTGGCAGAGGGAAAAGAATGAACAAAAGTACAGAAGCATGAAATCATATGAGAATGAAGGAACTAACTGCTGTCTGGGATCTCTTAGGCATAAAATAAGGTAGGTGGTAGTGGTGAATGATTTCTAAATGTTTGCTACGACTAGGTCCAGGTTTCTCCACTGAGGCACTATTGTCAGGTGGTTCCAGTCCTGTGCATTGTAGGATGTTTAGTAGCATCCCTGACTTTTACACACTAGGTGCCAGTAGCACCTTACCCCCAGTTGTGGCAACTGAAAATATCTCCAGACATTGCAAAATGTCCCTTGAGGGGCAAAAATGTCTCTTGATGAGAATCACTGGATTAAGTCATGGAGAGTGGTGTGTGCTGATAGCTTTAGACTTAAACTGTGTGTGTTGAGGAGTTTCCACTTTAAAGTGGAGAGCTGACATGGTCAGATTAGTATTTTAGAAAGATTACTTAGGCTGCATTTTGGGGGACAGGCTGGAAGGAGACCAGACTAGATGCAGGAGAACCAATTTGGAGGACAGCCATTCATTGGTACATTCATCCATTAATATATCCTTCTATCCAACCATCTGACAGATATCTGGGTCCTGATCCAGGTAGACATAGTTCCTACCTTCATGGAACTTGGAGTCTGGGAAACTGCTTCTCATACTTTTTTGATTTACTGATCCATTTGAGAATCTGATGAAAGCTATGTACTCTTTCCCTAGAAAAAGGTTTCAATGCACTAGAAGGAAGTAATTAGGAGCTCAGGCTCTTGAGTTAAGATTTCCGGAGTCAAACATTCCATCTGTGTCATTTGCTATCCCTGTGACCTTGGCACAAATCAGTTAACCTATCTGAGCTTCTGTTTCCTCATTTACAAATTGAATATAGTAATGCTATCTTTTCAAAAATTATTATTGGAATTAGATGGGAAAAATACATAGACCATCTAGCACAGTGCTTGGTACATTAAAAGAGCTTTGTAGAGGCTGGTTATTTTTGAAAATTATGGAACATGTGTGTATTTGTGCTGGTCCCTGTCTATTGTTCTGTTCCTTGGCTAGTTCATAAACTCTTAAGTTTAATCATATAGTCATGCTTTCAAGGTTTCTCCTGATTCTATGTCACCAGTCATTTCCTCCTTGTTTATCTATTCCATTCCTTGATAATCTTTCTAAGCTATATGTCCTCCAAGAAATATTTGGCTGATATTGGGATATATTATCTCATATATATCTGTCAGCCAATATCTTAGCTAATATTTTAGCTTATTACTCTTATTACTTAGACTTCCCACTGTTAATTGTAACAGTACTCTTGGTACAATTCCAAGTACAGAAAATGCCACCTTAATTGATTTCCTTTCTTCTGTCAAAAATTGTCTATTTATCTCATGTTAGGCACCATGCTAGTCACTAAGGAGCCAACTTCAGTCAGGACAGACTGGATTCCTCCCCTCATAATGTTTATGGTCTTTTGCTGACTTCATTTCTTCATCTTCCAGTATGTACAAGGGGTTGTTAGTGACATAGAGCAGTAGACTATTTCTGTTCCAGTTTATTCATTTTAAGAAGTTAACATTTATGTAAGCACCTCAAAAACATATGATGACTGTTACTATATTTTACAATTGTCACCAAGTGCTAATAATTTCTTTTCCCAAAGTTCAAGTGTGCTGAAGAAGTTGTTTTCCAAAAGGTTCTGCCTCCCCATTTCAAACATGACTCTTCTAATATCCCTCCTTTGCTACATTGGGAGCCTTGTGGCTCATCTAAAAAATGACTCTGTTTGATTTTGATCTGTGAGTCCTCTTCAGTAGGAATTTCCAGGAAGTGTATGATTATCTCTTCTGTAGTATGCCAGCCCTGGGGAAGATACAGTGACGGGACTGCGTGCTCTCTGCCAGGTGTTCTGCCAGCTCCATGTTAAATTTTTCCATACTTCTAAAAGCTGACAACTCCAGATTGTTAGCATCACTTTTTGTCAGTTTTCAAATGGCCTTCTCATTTCTTGACACTGATACTGTCTGAGCTTCTTCAAATTTATAAAAGAGGGAAAAAGCCATCTGGAGAAAGTTTGGTTTTTTGCACTTGGAAAGCATGATGACACCTTTGAGAGTGATGGCCTTTATTGATCTTGCTTTTAAAAAGTGGAAATTATTAGAAGATGAAATACACCAAGATTACATGGCCTTGTCAACAGGGCAAATTATTTCCTATTATCTTAGATACACACTCTTAGTATCTTAGATACACACGCAGTATCTCTCTGCATAATGGCTGGAGAGTTTGAAGAACCTCTCAACCTTTGGTCAAATTCATTGGCATGGTCTGTTTCCATGGCTTCCCAATTAGAATAACTGACACTTAAGTTGCATTATTCATTGCAAATGAATAGCTAGAATCAATCTAATCAAGAGTAACAATTTGGCTGATCTTGAGAATCATTCTACTGCAGAGGATATAGATTAAATTGCATCTACCCCAATGTTCCTAAAACATTTTGGAAGTGGGGAAAACAAAGCAAAACAAAACCAAACAAACAAAAGCAAAACTTCCAAAGTAGTCCTAGTATATTTCATCTTCTAATAACTTCCACTTTTTGCAAGCAAGACCAATAAGGGCCATCACTCTTTTAGGTGTCATCATGTTTTCTAACTATAAAATACTAAGCTTTATCTAGATGGATTTTCTCTCCTATTTATAAATTTGAAGAAGCTCAGACAATATCAGGGTCAAAACAAAATGTTAAATTTGTGGTTCCTAAAATTCCTGTGGCAGAGACTGCTAGTTCTAGGCCTATTCTATCTTACATTCACTCTTTCCTCCTGATTACATTCCCAGTTTTTTGTTTGTTTGTTTGAGACAGAGTCTTGCTCTGTTGCCCAGACTGGTGTGCAGTGGCATGATCTCAGCTCACTGCAACCTCTGCCTCCCAGATTCAAGCAATTCTCCTGCCTCAGCCTCCTGAGTAGCTGGGACTACAGGTATACACCACCATGACTGGTTATTTATTTATTTATTTATTTTGTATTTTTAGTAGAGATGGGGTTTTGCCATGTTGGCCAGACTGGTCTTGAACTCCTGACCTCAGGTGATCCACCCACCTCGGCCTCCAAAGTGCTGGGATTACAGGCATGAGCCACCACACCCAGCCAACTCTGTTTTTGAATCTGAGTACATTGTTGTTTAGAATAGAAGACATTCCAGCCTTATTTGCAATTATCTGTAGTCATATGAAGTTCCAGGTAATAATATGTAAGAGGAAGTGTGCAAGCACCCACACTTACAAAAAGATACTTAAAAAGGCTGTTTAAGGAGAGCTGACTCAACTGGAAGGAAGCTCCTCTTGCCCTTTCTTCCATTCTGCAATGTGGATATATCAGTGAGAGTTCTAGCAGATGTTGTGAACCATGAGGTGGCCTTGAAAATGGAAGTTATGTGTTAGAGTGGCAAGGCAAAAATACAGAAACCTGGAACCCAGATGACACTGTGGAGCTGCCATCTCAGCCCTAAACCACACATCTAGCCTGGCTGCTTTCTTGCTTACATCACTGTCATGTTAGGGTTTTCTGTTATTCTTGGTTGAATCTAATCACAGGGAAGACAGTGCTCTGTTAGGCTTTGGTCTTGACTGGAGTTACTCACTACAACCTTACATTCAAACTGGTCTGACAGATTTCTAGTTTTACATCTCTGGATGAATCACCTATGATTGGAAAATTAAATTAAACTACATTGAAATAAATTAAGTCTGAAAGAGACTGACGCATGTAGCAAAGTCCACTAGGGCAGCCCTTTGTTAAGAGGATGACTAATTGCTTAAATCTAGTGATTAACCTCAAACATTCTTGAATACCTAGGCCTCCATCTTTGGGTACTTCAAATTCTTCCAGCTCCATGACTCACTCATTTAGATCCAGTACTTCTCTCTTATCCTAAAATACTTGTTTGTCTTCCTATGGTCTCTAGCAGGCCTATGAGTTTTCAACGGCAAAGATGAGAACTCTTTCATTTTTGTGTTCCCAGTATCTGGCATTAAGTTGGCAAACGTTTGTTGAATTAAAACATTAGTGCTTCATTGACAATAATGCTTTCAGTCCTGGAAAGCATTTTAAAAAATTATAACTTGCAAACAGACTGTAAGAAAAACTATTTCTCATCGAACATGTTTGTGTCAGTAAATCTGGGTTTCCAGAGACCCACTGAGGTTAGTGTAAGTTGCCATAAATACCTCAATTTTAAGAAATGCATTTCCCACTGCCTCCATATTTTAACTTTTCTGAAGTGATGATGTATCTTATAGTCAATGTGTATGTTTGATGGAGTATTTCTCCTCATTATCCAAAGATATCAAATTGATGTTATGTCTTATAGTCCATGGTGTCTTAGAATTTAGGAAATATGGCATTTCCATTTTGGTCTGGGGAGTCTGGGAATCCCCAAGGCTCTTTCAGAAAGTCCATGAGGCCAAAACTATTTTTTGAATAATATTATGTGCATTTTGTACTTTATCATGTGTGTACAGTGGGGCTTTCCAGAGGCTACCTCAGGCTACTGTATCTTCAGTTTTAAAAAATTCACACTTTTATTTTCTAATAAGGTAAATATTTATATGATAAAACCAACAAAAGAATAGCTCGTTGGGGCCCCCAATGATTTTTAGAAATGCAAAGGGGTCCTGACACCAAAATGCTTGAGAATGGTTATCCTAGAGGAAGGAAACAGTGAAAGACACCACTCTATTATATAAGGGTTTCCTTGAAGCTCATTAAGAAAAAAGCATGTATCCCTTCTAAGATAGTTCCTGGGGCCATAAGTCCTATCCAAAAGCTTACTGTGAGTGGCTGAAAATCTTCACTTCCTCTAGAGACCCAATGCCTGATGGGTCCCATAAAAGTTTGTTCTTACAGGCTGCCTCAGAACAATCAGCACGTACACACTCTCTATGAGTCTGCTGTGTAATTGCCACTACCTCATCTTAATAACAGGCATAATTGCTCTGAGTTTCCGTCGACCCTTTCTTGCATCTCCTCTCTGAAGCCTCAATTTTGGAAATGGCACTTGTGAATACACAGAATGTTTAACCACTTCCAGTTTTCAATTTACAGTCAAAGTCATCTATCAGCAGGAGATGAAGGCCCAGTGTGAAAACTACAGAATGTCCTTCAGACTCCACAGCTAATTTGTTTGTAAATTTCATTGTTATTGTAAGGAGAACATATTGTACGTGATGCTACTTACATGATGCTACTTGCCGATTTACTATTTGTGTCTCTGTTTCTCGGGTTTTATCATTACAGCTAAAGAACTTAACCCTCTCAGCCCTTCTGGGGGTGGGGAGAGGAATACGAAAACGTTACTATGCTTTTTTTTCTTTTGAGTCTCTATTTTAATTTAATTTTACAAGAATTCATTAAATATCTACTGTATATCTCGCACTGTGGGGGATACACATACAGAACGAGAGGCAACCAGAGTACAGTTCCAGGTAATAACAAATCAAATTTGAGGCTGTGTGATGAGCCCATAAAGTCTGAGATAATTCAGAGCAAGGACAGGACCTCTGCTGGTCTTAACACAGTAGGAAGTGAGACTCTTGTCCTCTTGAGATCCAAGGCTCTGCTTGCATAGGAGCCAGAGACTTATAAAGAAGCCCCTGGAATCATTCTGCAATTTGTTTCTGCTGAGAAGTTGCAGAAACTTGTCTGTTGCAGGTTGTTAATATTATAGTATTGGCTTGACAGGAGAGACCAAGGTTCCAATTCCCTTTGGCACCTAAAGCAATTTACAGGCCAGAAGTATGACTGCACGGCTTTTATGAAATGGTCTGATTTCATTGATCAGCCACTATGAGATTAAGTTTTCATTTCTGTAGCTACTGCTAACCCTTCTTTCTGTTATAATATTTCAGGAAGAAACTATTAAAAATTTTCACCATGGATATGTTAAGATATAAGTGGGCTGGGCTCTGAATGGTAAGGTAAACATCACAACTCATGATTGTTCTACTCAAAAATTCATTTCAAGTTATACTAGAATTCCACAGATTGTCTCTCTCATCTTAACTCTGTAATGTTTCCAAATGATAAGGACACTAATAAAAGCAGATGGCCTAATGAACATTTAGAGGGACGATTTAACTGGTCATATTTTCATTAGGCCTCCAGTGTGCTTCCGGGTTTTGCCCACCACTTCCCTGTGTGTAATACAAAACTGCACTCACTCAACAGATGGCCCAGATCAAGCTTCATGCTTCTAGAACTCTGGAGATTGGCCACCTGACCACTTACCATGTGTACAGAATCATTTAAGGAAGCATGCGGGCTACAGACTTAAGCCTGAACAAAGGCAAAAAATGGTGATGAATAGTGAGTACCTGAGCTTCAATGAAAGGGGAGGCAAAATCACTCTCACAAACAGCAAGTCTGGCTGAGGTCTCCCAATAACAGGATGTTACAGATTCAGTAATGATGAAATCCTCCGTGATAAAAAAAAGTCCACTCTAATTAATGTTTCATCTAAACTATAAGCATATCTGAGTGACTCCAGTAGCAACAATGACATGAAAATCTAACACCTCATTGCACAGTGTGCTAGTTATTAAGCTATTGTCTCACAGCTCCTAACTCACCCGTTTAAAGATGCTGCTTTGTGATGCTGGGGTTGGGACTCAGCAATCTACATTTTTCTTTTGCCAGCTAGATTTCTGATAGGTCCTGACAATATGGAAAATAAAGAGATTCTAAGAAGCTAAAGGAAGGAGAAGGGACTTGATCTTTCCTGCTTGCTTTCTGTTCCTGTCAGTGTCATCTCAACAGTACCCCTTCATCCTGGAAGCAGTACCTGGCTGCGCTTCCAGCTCCTTTCCCTACTCTGAGAATCAGTCTCATTATGCTGCCTCAGAGGCACCAGAAGCAACCGGCTGGCATCTTCTTCTTCTTCTTCTTCTTCTTCTTCTTCTTCTTCTTTTTTTTTTTTTGAGATGGAGTCTCTCTCTGTTGCCCAGGCTGGAGTGCAGTGGCGTGATCCCGGCTCACTGCAAGCTCCGCCTCCCAGGTTCACACCGTTCTCCTGCCTCAGCCTCCAGAGTAGCTGGGACTACAGGGGCTTGCCACCTCGCCTGGTTAATTTTTTGTATTTTTAATAGAGATGGGGCCAGTTGGCATCTTATTCTCAGAGGACTAGGTCCTACCTCCATGGAGCAAATTCTCCAACTTTCTAGGTTCTGACAACCCCAACCTCTTCCCTTTGTTTCTCCAGAGATATGGTGGCCACTTCCTGAAGATACTATCTCTCATTTTTTTCCCACCCTGTAACATCTGTGCATCACATTCTCTATATTAAATCCTCTCTGTTAAAATAATGAATGTACTTTCTGTTTTTCTGACTGTGTCTTTTTTTTTTTTTTTTTTTTGAGACTGAGTCTTGCTGTATCCCCCAGGCTGGAGTGCAGCGGCGTGATCTTGGTTCACTGCAACCCTGGCCTCTTGGGTTCAAGCAATTCTCGTGCCTCAGCCTCCCAAGTAGCTGGAATTACAGGCACCCACCACCACGCCAGGCCAATTTTTTTTTTTTTTTTTTTTAGTAGAGATGGGGTTTCACCATGTTGGCCAGGTTGGTTTCAAACTCCTGACCTCAAATCATCTGCCCACCTTGGCCTCCCAAAGTGCTGGGATTACAGGCATGAGCCACTGCGCCCAGCCTCTGACTGCATCTTGACTTACATTCTCAACATTAATCCACGTACAAGGATAGAGGAACAGCAATACACTATTGTGGGTCAGTGGTAACAGAAAACTAGTAAAGGTGAACAGGAAGTAGCAAGGACCATTTTGGCCCCAGAGAACTTATTAGTCAAATAGTTCCCTTACATATTTACTGGCCTAGGCACTTCCTAACTATATAGGTACTTAAGTTGCTATGAAAGTCCAGAAATCTACTGTGCTTGCATGTTACAAAGTTGGTTGTGAATGATTTTATCCAGAGCTTCTCTGACTCTGGAAATGCCATGTTTATGCCATTATTCTCTAGAAACTTCTCATTCTTGGAATATTTGAGAACGATTTCATGGTGGATCACGTGACTCCCCCATATGTTATTTGGAGACACAATTCTGGACCAAATGGTTCATGAAGTTGCCCCGTGACAACATTTCCTATGTGCTCAATTGTTAACAGTAATACATTATATATTTACTATCAAATTTCTTTTATATTCACTCTTGCTAGTTTTCTTGTCAGACATTGCAATTACTCCTTCAGAATCCTCTTCTCATTGATTTGGAGTTGGAAGTGTGTTTTGAGATGCACCAAATGAACCCCTGCTCTTCGTTATGTATCTCAAGATAAACACGTTTCAACAGGTGGAGCCTCTTGGTAACGTTTTATATATCCCCATGTTTACTTTTCCAAACACACCAACTTTTGCATGAAAAGATGGCATTCCTGCTGACAGCCAAATAACTTTCTCTTTGAGTTGTATTTCCATTTGATAAAGAGGGGTTGGCACTGACTTGTGCACTTTATCCTCTCATAATTAATAGGGAGTTGGAGTAGTTTTAAAGGTACAGTGTAGTCTGAAATTTAGTTAGGCCAATTGGCTTGCATTGGGACTCAGCACAGGATGTTATCCCTAACACCCGAAGACACTAACCACTGAATTTACTTCTCAAACTTCTGGCATCAGGTGATCCTCCCGCCTTGGCCTCTGAAAGTGGTGGGATTACAGGCTTGAGCCACTGCACCCGGCCTCTGACTGCATCTTGACTAGTATTCACAACATTAACCCACATACAAGGTTAGAGGAACAGCAACACACTATTGTCGGTCTTCTGCATCTTAGATACTTCTGTATCTTAGAGAGCTTCAGGTTCACCTCAGGTCATGGCGCCTGCTGAGCAAAATGTGTGGAAGACCGAGTGGTTCAAAAGCAGGTTTGCAAGCCTTGCATCTTGTGACTTGCCCTGAACTTGGAAGATGCTTTTCCTCTGGTGCTTAATAGTTTTAATAAGAGCTAACGTGCCATTGTCCTTTGTGTGGAAAGAGGACACTGCTGAGGGAGTTTTATTTATGTGATAAATTATGTTTTCGATATAGCATTGAGCACGGTACTTGACTTTTATTTTAAGGCCCCTGACAACTCTGGCTATTTGCTTGTGTGCAGACATTTCAGCAGAATTTGGATATGCTGGAGCTGAAGATGTTGGCCTGCTGTTCTCTACTTACATAAACAACCTGAGCTGTCACTTTGGAGGGAGCAATGGAAATATCTCTGAAAACAGGTTATCATATTGTGATTTTACCTAAGAGATGCAGGCCTGAAAAACACAGTTAAAAAAAGGTTTAAATAAATTTGGAGAAAGGATACAATATTTACATGAACTCTGTGGATAATCTCATTGCATTGTTTCTCCCAGTTTATCATTTTGTTAAATTTGTTTTCTTATATAATAGACTTAAGAAAACTGATAGATGTGTTGGAAACATGAATATCTGATAAAAACAGAAGTTATTAGTCAGAAGAAAAAATTCATGACCAAACTTGCCTCAAAAATCCTAGGACACTGCTTTCTTCTTATGATGTATCAGCTTCTTTCCTTTTGATTTCCCACTTAGCTGGGAGCCTTTTTGTTTTGTCCTGGGAAAGTCCTATTCTTCATAGTGACCTAGATAAACTCTGTCTTCTTTCTTATGTACTCTAATATTTATTTGTGTGTGTGTGTGTTAAATTGACCCACTTGGAATGGCTGCAGGCCACCCACTGAATGAGCTGCTTTTTTACTTCTTGATTTCAAAGAGATGGAGGATGATCTCAAATCTTACATTCACAGATGTATAAAACTCATACTACATTCCAGTCTCAGCTCCATAGTCATCACAACACTATGTGAAAGTAGAAAGAAAATGAAATATTTGGGGCACCATTCAATGACTATAGTGAACATTTATTAAGTGATCTAGATAGAGCTTCACATCAGCATTAGGGAAACAAAACATTCTGTGAAGGTCACAGCAGGTTAAGATCAGTCTCTGGAACATATGTTTGCTACAGCCCATCACACTCACCTACAGATCGATATATGCCTCTCTGTAAAAGGTACACTTATGTGAAAAGGACAGAAGGGAAGATTATACAATTTCTCTATCAGTTCTAAACTTCTTCTTGGTCCTTTTTATTCTAGTTTTGTAAGCTATCAGTTCAATTCTCTCTTGTGAGTAGAAGGTCAAATACTACTACTACTGCTATTACTAGTAATAGTAATAAAAACAATGATAAAATAATAATCTATTGAACACTTATGAGCCAAACACTTTGCTAAGTGATTTATGCATATTACCTAATTGAATTCTCACAAGCTCCCTATGGGGAAAGTAACATTATCACCCCCGTTTACAGATACAAAATTTTTTCCCAGGGGCACACACCTAGCAAGTGGTGGATCCAGGATTTAAACCCAGGCAGTCTATATTCCCATACCATTGAGGTTTATTGACTTTACATATTGGTATAACTACAAAGAACAGTCTACCCTAAAGGCCTGATTTTATCTCTTGCATCCTCTATTAAAGGATTAGAGAAAGGTTTGGCTCTCCTCTGCAGTTCCAGAAGGTGTTTTTCTGCGTTTGACAGAGCCAGGAGACTAGGTCTGGGCTGCATAAGCAATAAATAATATTACGCAAAAATGCATTTGAATTAGAGACTGACAACCACAGATATTACAAAATCAGAAAAACCACCTTGCAGACTTATTTGGTTCTCATGTCCTCCCATTTTAGCAAGTGTATGATGAATCAACAGAAAATATGTCATGAAGATGCCAATTAACATGTTACATCATCTCTTTTATTTGTAAAGCACTTCATACTTTTCCAAGTGCTTTCACATTAAAAAAGAGAGGCCACTTAATCAACAATTGGGTCATTTATTTAATTCGCCTTTGTAAGGAGGAATAATTAACCAGCTCCAAAATTCTCGTGTCAGTTTTTTACATCTAGTACTGAATCCAAAATCATAGAGAACCTTCATTTGGGTCACAAAATAGACAAAAATGATTTAACATTTTTTTTTCTGTATTACCATCTTTCAGAAGAGAGCAGAATGATTCAGAACGAAATGTTATTTTTCTAAAATATAGACCTGGTAACTACTAATAGTGTTTATTTAGCATTATTATGTAATTTTCAGCCATAAACTCTAACGGCTTTCTCATTTACAGGTGAGTAATAATGTGGAGAGCTACTAGGGACTCCGAGAAAAGCCTTAAAAAATGACTTTTGGTGCTGTTGTCAAATCAGAGTCTAAACAACTCTTCCTGCCATCTCATGCTCTGTGACAGCATAATTTGATTGCTATGTAGACTGAAGTTTGTGCCACTTTCCTTCCACATGCCTACCTAACTGATGTGGCAAATGTACATATAAAAGCCAAGGTTACATGTAATGCCATATGGTCTCTTTTTTCAGTTCTGATCAGCTCCAACAATTTATAGTTGCAAGTGCCTTTCAAAAAAGAAACTTCCTTCATATGTGTTTTCTCATTTAACTGATATGACCTCCTTAGGAGACATTACATGTTTTTATCCCACTTTTTAGTGGTGGAGAAACTCAGGCTCAGAGACCTTATTTAACTTGTCTGAGGTCTCACTGCAAATAAATGGCAGAATACGGACTCACACCCAGGATTGTCTATGCTCCTTCTACTAGAACACTCTTAACTTAGTCAAAGGAAAATAGGTGAATTAGGCAATTTTCCAGAGAACTTTGGTAAAACATGCCTCTGTACTCCTGAAGAAATATGAATAATTGTTCCAGGCTTATAAACATGCCTGGTAGAAAGTTTGCTCATTTTTATTCAGTAGTCATCACTTTCTGATTTAAATACTTTCACATTTAAGGTAATTGACATATTGAGGTCTTTGAGAAGAGTGTGGCTAAGTTAACAATGCCTTCCTGCTATGGTTGATGTAGATTGAGCTCCCTCTTTATCTTGTAGGAACTAACACTTCCCCCAGCACTCCCATTTCTGCATTTATAATACGAGCCTTTGGATTAGCAGGAGGAATTGGCTGTGACTCGTGGTTTGACTGAGTGCATGTGGCTCAAATAAATAGAACAGAACATTGCTGATTTAGGATGCTTATGTTTGGACTCCTGCAATAGCCAATTTCTGAGCAGTTAAAATTGCTGCTCTATTGTTGTGGTCTAGGCATGAGAACAATGAAAGAAAATGGGAAAATACACTGGAGGTTTGGTTGGTATGGCTTTTAATGCCATCTAATCTATTAGTTGATAGTTACTATGAAAATGGTTGATTCAATTAGTTAAACTAACCATGACCAATTAAGATAAAGTAAATGTTTGGCATAAGGGCCACCAAATAACTTTTTTGGTTCTATTCTACTACTCCCTGGGCCTCATTAATTTGCTGTTTGATCTTCTGTCCACTCTCTAATCTTCTCTTATCCTTTTTTCACCTCTCTTTTTCTCCCACCTATTTGTGCCTACTGCACACTGGTATTACTGGCCCTTGAGAAATGTGTTTTCAAATATTTCAGATATCTAGCTTTCATCTTCCCTGTCTTGCTGTTTACCTGCAACTCACTCTTTCCTTCTACCACATGTCCTTATGTCTGAATTATCTGGAGTGTGGCCAGAGACCTTTTCTTTGCTTTGACAGTGAGATAAGTTCCATAGTCATGGAAACATTGAGAGGGTGTGGTAGGGGTGGAGGTGGTGAGATTTTCATCTTTGGTGGCAAGAACTTTTAAAATAAACTTTCTTTTCTTTTTCCCCTGGGAGATCCCTTTATTCAGCAAACTTATTATAATTCAGATTTTCTTGATTCCCTACAGAGCTTCACAAAACTCACAAGTCTGTCCCTGCAGGGAATTTCACTTATAATGGCCTTCATTTGAAAGATCTAATTCTGTTCTCTTTCAGTGTGCACATGGAGAGTGATGGAAGTGCACAAAGAAAAGCAAGTAATCCATGAAGAAGTTGAGTTTCAATATCATCTGTATTAGTATCACTCAGGATGATGAAGGACATTCTGTAAACATGAAAGGGTTGGCAAGGGAGAGAGGGAAAGACAATGACAGACATTAGGCAAGGGTTTAAGAAGGGGAAAAGAAGGTGCCTTTTCTGTTAAATAATTTGTTTTTGAGACATTGTTTCACTCTGTCATCCAGGCTGGAGTGCAGTGGCACAATCACAGCCCACTGCAGCCTTGTCCCCTGGGTTAAGGTGATCCTCCCACCTCAGCCTCCCGAGTAGCTGCGACTACAGGCATGCACCACCATGCCCAACTAATGTTTGTGTTTTTTGTAGAGACGGGGGTTTTGCCATGTTGCCCAGACTGGTCTTGAACTCCTGAGGCTCAAGCGATCCGCCCACTTCAGCCTCTGAAAGTGTTGGGATTACAGGCATAAGCCACCGTGCCTAGCCCTTTTCTACTTTAAAACTATTGTTTTTTTTTTCTTTTTTTTCCACCCAGATTGCTGTAACTTTTCATGCCTGGATGACTATATATATGTGTGTGTGTATTTAAAACAACAGAAAATGCTGAACCCACTTGTATAAAATTAAATTGACATGTAGATTTTGAAGAGGAGGCTGCATATTACCCCTTCTATAGAGCTGTGGTTATTTTATCTGAAGCTTGCAAAAAAATCTAAGGACAAGAGAAAGTTGTTTTTTCAGTTATGTAGAGAGCAGAGGACAACCAAGGAAGGCAGAGGTCTGCTGCTTGGGGCAAGTAGTATAATACTGATGGATGAGAGAGAGGGGAAGGTTTTGTTTTCTCTGTTAAGGAGAATGACCACAGACAATATTGATTCAGAGTTACCAAAGCCCAAAATGGATGAAGGATTGTAAAAGAGCATCTAAATTCTTTAACTGAGTTCAAGTTTTCTAGCTAGGAAGAATCACTCCTTAGAACATGCAAATTGGGTTTAGAACTTTTTGTGTGATTATTGAGAAATGGTGGGCACTAGAAGACTAGAGATGGTTAAATCTAGTTCTGACTTCAACACGAATCAGAAATGTGCCCCACAACCTGCAAGGAGGGAGCTTTATGTTGATTTAGAAAAGATCTTCAATTGTATTATTAAACAATTGTATTTTTAGCTCTTAGATGAGGAAATGATGTTTACAGATACTGTGACTAGAAACAAATTTTTTCAAGTGGCTCTTATTTCCTTTTAAACAGAGTTATCAACCTGGTAAGGTTTCTCATGATACCTTTATGGATAAGTTGGGGAAAATATCAGTGAAGAGAGTGGATTTCAAACTTGTTTTGACTGAGACACTCACTAAGAACTATATTTTATACCATTATCCAGTCGAAATAAAAATATTATTAAACAATACTCACCCTCATTACACATGATACACTTTGATTTTTAAAATTGTGTTTTACCTTTTTTTAAAAGCTGGTCATAGGCCATTATATTGATTTCCCAATGTATTATGAGGAATCACAACGAATAGGTGAGAGTTCAAACACATGGATTCATAACCTAACAGATAACTAGTCTACTGGTGCCACAATTGCATCTACCTATCCATCAATTTTATAATGGATGAAGGCATAGAAAGCATTCATCAAATACTTAGGTGACACAAGGCTGGGAAGGATAGTGAAAATATTAGATGATAGTGGAAGAATATAAAGAATTGGACTAACTCAGACAACATGGAATTGAATAGAGACTAAGGTAGGACCCAGCAGTATGTTGTACATCACTAATAGTGCAAGCATAAGATGAAGAGATGGGCATGAGAGATGTGAATTTTTAGTTTTCTGTAATCACATCACATCATATGTCAAATCTGTGATATAGCTGTGAAAAAATTCCAGTCAACTTTAGCTGTAGTTTTCTAATCTATGCCCTTTATTTCTTTATCATTTTGCAAAAGTGCCTTTGAGGTCACCATGCAAGCTACCACTGCATGGAAGTAAGCTTGAATAAAGAAGGTTCTGGGACACCACCTCTTGTTTGAATCTGCTGTTTGAATCTGCTGTTTGCTTCTATCAGTCTCAAATTGAGACTGATTTGTTTGAAGTAAATGTTCTGTGGCTAAAGTTTTTTTTTTTTTGTTTTTGTTTTTTAACAATCAATGAGCAAAAGGAAAAGAAACAATATAGAAAGGGAGTTGTGACAGTTCCCATTCTACCTCTGAGTACTCAGAGCACATATGGATTATTTTATTCATTCTGGAAGCCATCGTGTCTTCCATCCTGGAAGAATGGTGAAGGAACTCAAAACCATGTAAAATGAAGTATAGTTAAATGAAGTGTGAATGTGACTTAAGAGGCATGAAAGAGTTGTTTTCTTGTACTAAGAGGGCTGTCATGTGGAGGAGGCAGTTTAATGTAGTTTGGTGAAAATAATGTGGGCTTTGGCATCAGGTTGACCAGGTTCAAATTCCAACTCTGCCACTTATTGGTTGTGTGACCTTGACCAAATCACTCAATTCTTCTGAATATTGTTTTCCATATGTATTAAAAACAGGGGAACATAATACCTATATTGAAGGACTGTCATGAGGATTAAATAAGATAACATATAAACATACCCAGTATAGTGCTTGATTCACTAGTAAGACTGGATGGTGAAAGTTAAAGGAAGACAAAAAGTTAAAGGGATCCAAGAAAAGCTTGTCGTCAGAGGCATTCAAAGATGGAATGTGCTGCCTGGGGGAGGTAGTAAATTCCTTATCACAAGAAGCATTTGAAAATAGGTTGGATTGTTACTACATGGTCAGAATATTCTGGAGAGAAGTCAGGCATCAAATGACTGAGAAGAGTAAGATTCCTAGTGGACTAGTTCAATAGAGGTAATATATGAGTACAAAGTTTGCTCCTCCAAAGAATGTTACCTTCCTTCCTGCGCAACTATGGATGACGCTTCCCCTACCTCGTTATACCCATCTGACAAATGGGTGCTATTGGAAACCAGTGAGAAACGTACAAATCATCCAATAAGCACTTATGAAGCACTGGCTGTGTATCTGGATGCTCTAGACAAACAGCTCAAAGTGTGTGCCTTATGGGCAGTAGGTCAACAGGATTTCCTATGCATGCAAAAGGTCCATCTTGCTTGTGTATCTCCTATCGGGCTGACTTTGGGAAAAGCATTAGGCTGGCTCCAAGGCGCAACTTGCTATCCCATCAAGAAATTTGCTCTAACTCCCAATTCCATTCTAGTCAGGCATCAGATGGAAGTGAGTTACCAGAGCAGGATGATTCAAAAGCAGCAACAGAAATAAAGCACCCAGTCTCTTGATAATCAACTCATCTCCTGAAGTGAAAGGCCTGGTTGCTTATAGCTTACAAAGGGCAGTTATGCTTCAGAGTTTGTACTGAGAGTTCAGTTTCAGATTTCAGTAAATCAAAAAAAGATATTGATTTTGAACAAATGGATGATTTTATTGTCAAAGCAAATTTCATTTCCTGAGACGATTAGGTTTTATTAAACTCTTTCCTAACTGCCACTAAACACACATTCTGTGAATAAACAGCATATTCTTCAACCAAGTGGCATTTGTCACTCAGCTAAATACAATGATATTTGGTCATCTCCAGAGGCTGGAAAAATGCACACTTGGGTTCAGAACGTTTGTGCCAAAATCTTAGTTATATCACTCAATAACTCTATGGTCATAGCACAATATATAATCCTTCTGACTAACAGTTTTCTCCTCTGGCAGATGGGGATAATAATACCTACCTCTCAAGGGTGGTTGGGTTGTGTAGATAAAATGGAAGAGTGTAAATTAGATTCTTAGCATAGTTCCTGGCACATAATGAGCTCTCTATAAGTGGTAGCAGTTATTCTTAGACTTACTATAGGACTTAATGATTTGCTAAAGATTAGGACAAGCCCTGAAAACTGATTCTTCTTTGGGCTTAGGTTTGCCACAGAAAAGTGCAGAAGATGAAGGCAAGTAAGATGAAGAGGACCATTCTCTCACATCACTTTCTAACCTCCATAGGTACTATGCTAGCATAGATGGGCCTTTCTTTGTTGGAGATCTTTTGGTTTTGAAATACTGGAATGCTGGAAAGGTAACAAGAAACTTTAGATATTTGGTTGTATTTCTGTGGAGACACCTTTGTTGAGTTGGAAGGAACTTTGAGAAAACAGTTGGTCCATTTTCCTGGCTCCAGAGAGGCCTGTATGTCAAGCATTCATAGATTATTGCTATCCAATATTTGCTTGAAAAGTTTCAAAAGGTGGGAACTTCACAAATTTTTTTTTGTAATATATGATGCTGCCACATAGTGTTAGAAACAGTAAGCTTTTCTTAAGGTCTGATTCAAATCTTCATGTTGCAGCATAGGCCTCTATTTTCTCTCCCGTCCATTCCTGTCAGCAGAAACAATGCACTCTCATTTAGACATTTGTCTGTGCCCTCACCCATCAATATATTTTGATTTACTGAAATATGAAACTGAGCACTGTGTAAGCTCAGCTGGATCACTGTAAGTACTACTATAAACAACTAGGGCTTTGCTCTTGGTGGGTGTTATGAAGCTCCCTGCTCAGATTTCTTCTCTCTAGCTGAAGATGGCCCATATTCTTAAGTACAGTCATGGGAAACATCGGTTGCCAATCTGTCACACTTGTCTAAACAGATGGGAAGCTCTGGTCATAATGGCTGAGCATCTAGGAAGCTGTGCCACAGACAGGCTTTCTCCTGGTAAGCTCTCTATCAACTGACCCATCAATTTCATTTGGTGTTCTCCAGCTTTAGTCCACCTGTGCCACACCTGGGTGCTGATTTTCCCACACCTGGGAGCTGATTTGTTTCAATGCCAAAGCCTCTTCTTTCCAGCCAAACATCTCAAAGAAGTGATGTATTTTCCATTTCTCCATTTCCTCACTTCCTACTCTGCCACTGGTATCTGACTCTCATTAATTAGCACCCTATCAAAGGCACTCTTATCAGAGGCTTTAATGCTGTGAAATCTAATGGCTTCTTTAAAAAGCACCTCATTTTTCATGATCCCTAAGCAGCATTTGATACTGACCATTCACTTTCTCTTGAAAAGCTTGCTTCTCTTGGCTTTTTTGACACCTTCATTGTTTTCCTTCTAATTGCCAGGTCTCCTTCTCTCAGCCTCCTTTGTAGGCTCTCATTCCTCAGTCTTTTCTTGAATACTGGTGTTCCACAGAGCTTGGTCTTAAGCCTTCTCCTCTTTTTTATACTACGTACTGTCCATGAGAGAGCTCATCCACGCCCCTATATACCATTGCCATGTGTAAACTAATAGCAATCACAACTCTAATCTGTAGTTAGACCTCAAGCTTTAAACCTGTATCCAATTTCCTGTCAGATATCCCTATCTAGATGCCACACAGGCACTCAACGTACCCCAAACTGAACCCATCATCCAACCATCATGCAAACCTGCTTCTCTTCCTCTTGTATTCTCTGGCTCAGTAAATGATACTACCATACACATGTTCCCTCTATTCTGAAATTGTCAGTCAATAAGTTCTTTGATGTTAGCTCCAATGTTTAACTAATCTATCTACCTTTCTATGATATTTTAGGTTCAGCCATTAATATTGCTTGCCTATGTAGCCTGCATAAAGCTGAGCAGTGTCATGGAAAGTCTCATCCAGAGTTGTATCCCAAAGAAATATCAGCTGAACATCCAAAAAGCATTGGAAAACAGCTTAATTTTTATAGCAGTCCCTTGGAAAGGGGCTGATCATTTCTATATCGATATGTTTTGTCCTTGTCATACCTGGATTTCTTCAACTGCCTCTTAAGTGGTCTCCCTGCCTTTAGTGTTATTTTGCTTCACTTGGTTCTCTATGCAACAGCTAGAATGATCTCTTAAAACTGATTTCCATGCTTAATACTATTTTAAAAATGCATTTCCTTTTTTTTTTGGAATAAAGGGAAACTTCTTCAATAGAATAAAGAACATTTACAAAAATATCCCACAGCTAATGATGAAAAATTAGAAGCTTTCCCAGAGCAGGAGCAGGTCAAAGATTTCCCCTCTTACCACTCCCTTTCTTTTTTATTTTTTTAAATTTTTTTTATTATACTTTAAGTTCTAGGGTACATGTGCAAAACGTGCAGGTTTGTTACATATGTATACATGTGCCATGTTGGTGTGCTGCACCCATTAACTCATCATTTACATTAGGTATATCTCCTAATGCTATCCCTCCCCCCTACCCCCACCCCACGACAGGCCCCAGTGTGTGATGTTCCCCTTCCTGTGTCCAAGTGTTCTCATTGTTCAATTCCCACCTATGAGTGAGAACACGTGATGTTTGGTTTTCTGTTCTTGCAATAGTTTGCTGAGAATGATGGTTTCCAGCTGCATCCATGTCCCTACAAAGGACACGAACTCATCCTTCTTTATGGCTGCATAGTATTCCATGGTGTATATGTGCCACATTTTCTTGATCCAGTCTGTCATTGATGGACATTTGGGTTGGTTCCAAGTCTTTGCTATTGTGAATAGTGCTGCAATAAACATACATGTGCATGTGTCTTTATAGCAGCATGATTTGTAATCCTTTGGGTATATACCCAGTAATGGGATGGCTGGGTCAAATGGTGTTTCTAGTTCTAGATCCTTGAGGAATCACCACACTGTCTTCCACAATGGTTGAACTAGTTTACAGTCCCACCAACAGTGTAAAAGTGTTCCTATTTCTCCACATCCTCCCAAGCACCTGTTATTTCCTGACTTTTTAATGATCACCATTCTAACTGGTGTGAGATGGTATCTCATTGTGGTTTTGATTTCCATTTCTCTGATAGTGAGTGATGATGAGCATTTTTTCATGTGTCTGTTGGCTGCATACATGTCTTCTTTTGAGAAGTGTCTGTTCATATCCTTCTCCCACTTTTTGATGGGGTTGTTTGTTTTTTTCTTGTAAATTTGTTTGAGTTCTTTGTAGGTTCTGGATATTAGCCCTTTGTCAGATGAGTAGATTGCAAAAATTTTCTCCCATTCTATAAGTTGCCTGTTCACTCTGATGGTAGTTTCTTTTGCTGTGCAGAAGCTCTTTAGTTTAATTAGATCCCATTTGTCAATTTTGGCTTTTGCTGCCATTGCTTTTGGTCTTTTAGACATGAAGTCGTTGCCCATGCCTATGTCCTGAATGGTACCACCTAGGTTTTCTTCTAGGGTTTTTATGGTATTAGGTCTAACATTTAAGTCTCTAATCCATCTTGAATTAATTTTTGTATAAGGTATAAGGAAGGGATCCAGTTTTAGCTTTCTACATATGGCTAGCCAGTTTTCCCAGCACCATTTATTAAATAGGGAATCCTTTCCCCATTTCTTGTTTTTGTCAGGTTTGTCAAAGATCAGATGGTTGTAGATGTGTGGTATTGTTTCTGAGGGCTCTGTTCTGTTCCATTGGTCTATATCTCTGTTTTGGTACCAGTACCATGCTGTTTTGGTTACTGTAGCCTTGTAGTATAGTTTGAAGTCAGGTAGCATGATGCCTGAAGCTTTGTTCTTTCAGCTTAGGATTGTCTTGGCAATGTGAACTCTTTTTTGGCTCCATATGAACTTTAAAGTAGTTTTTTCCAATTCTGTGAAGAAAGTCATTGGCAGCTTAATGAGGATGGCATTGAATCTATAAATTACCTTGGGCAGTATGGCCATTTTCACGATATTGATTCTTCCTATCCAAGACCATGGAATGTTCTTCCATTTGTTTGTGTCCTCTTTTTATTTCATTGAGCAGTGGTTTGTAGTTCTCCTTGAAGAGGTCCTTCACATACCTCGTAAGTTGGATTCCTAGGTATTTTATTCTATTTGAAGCAATTGTGAATGGGAGTTCACTCATGATTTGGCTCTCTGTTTGTCTGTTATTGGTGTATAAGAATGCTTGTGATTTTTGCACACTGATTTTGTATCCTGAGACTTTGCTGAAGTTGCTTATCAGCTTAAGGAGATTTTGGGCTGAGACAGAGGGGTTTTCTAAATATACAATCATGTCATCTGCAAACAGGGACAATTTGACTTCCTCTTTTCCTAATTGAATACCCTTTATTTCTTTCTCCTGCCTGATTGCCCTGGCCAGAACTTCCAACACTATGTTGAATAGGAGTGGTGAGAGAGGGCATCCCTGTGTTGTGCCAGTTTTCAAAGGGAATGCTTCCAGTTTTTGCCCATTCAGTATGATATTGGCTGTGGGTTTGTCATAAATAGCTCTTATTATTTTGAGATATGTTCCATCAATACCGAATTTATTGACAGTTTTTAGCATGAAGGGCTGTTGAATTTTGTCAAAGGCCTTTTCTGCATCTATTGATATAATCATGTGGTTTTTGTCTTTGGTTCTGCTTATATGCTGGATTACATTTATTGATTTGCATATGTTGAACCAGCCTTGCATCCCAGGAATGAAGCCCACTTGATCATGGTGGATAAGCTTTTTGATGTCCTGCTGGATTTGGTTTGCCAGTATTTTATTGAGGATTTTTGCATTGATGTTCATCAGGGATATTGGTCTAAAATTCTCTTTTTTTGTTGTGTCTCTGCCAGGCTTTGGTATCAGGATGATGCTGGCCTCATAAAATGAGTTAGGGAGGATTCCCTCTTTTTCTATTGATTGGAATAGTTTCAGAAGGAATGGTACCAGCTCCTCCTTGTACTCCGGTAGAATTCAGCTGTGAATCCGTCTGTTCCTGGACTTTTTTTGGTTGGTAGGCTATTAATTATTGCCTCAATTTCAGAGCCTGCTATTGTTCTATTCAGGGATTCAACTTCTTCCTGGTTTAGTCTTGGGAAAGTGTATGTGTCCAGGAATTTATCCATTTCTTCTAGGTTTTCTAGTTTATTTGCGTAGAGGTGTTTATAGTGTTCTCTGATGGTAGTTTGTATGTCTGTGGGGTCGATGGTGATATCCCCTTTATCATTTTTTATTGCATCTATTTGATTCTTCTCTCTTTTCTTCTGTATTAGTCTTGCTAGCAGTCTATCAATTTTGTTGATCTTTTCAAAAACCCAGCTCCTAAACATGGAAAGTATCAACCAGTACCAGCCATTGCAAAAACATGCCAAATGTAAAGACTATTGATGCCAGGAAGCCATTTTTTGAAGGGTTTTTTGTTTCTCCATCTCCTTCAGTTCTGCTCTGAACTTATTTCTTGCCTTTTGCTAGCTTTTGAATGTGTTTGCTCTTGCTTCTCTAATTCTCTTAATTGTGATGTTAGAGTGTCAATTTTAGATCTTTCCTGCTTTCTCTTGTGGGCATTTAGTGCCATAAATTTCCCTCTACACACTGCTTTATATGTGTCGCAGAGATTCTGGTATGTTGTATCTTTGTTCTCATTGGTTTCAAAGAACATCTTTATTTTTGCCTTCATTTCGTTTTGTACCTAGTAGTCATTCAGGAGCAGCTTGTTCAGTTTCCATGTAGTTGAGTGGTTTTGATTGAGTTTTTTAGTCCTGAGTTCTAGTTTGATTGCACTGTGGTCTGAGAGACAGTTTGTTATAATTTTCTGTTTTTTACATTTGCTGAGGAGTGCTTTACTTCCAATTATGTGGTCAATTTTGGAATAAGTGTGATGTGGTGCTGAGAAGAGTGTATATTCTGTTGATTTGGGGTGGAGAGTTCTGTAGATGTCTATTAGGTCTGCTTGGTGCAGAGTTGGGTTCTTTCCTGGATATCCTTGTTAACTTTCTGTCTCATTGATCTGTCTAATGTTGACAGTGGGGTGTTAAAGCCTCCCATTATTATTTTGTGGGAGTCTAAGTCTCTTTGTAAGTCTCTAAGGACTTGCTTTATGAATCTGGGTGCTCCTGTATTCGGTACATATATATTTAGGATAGTTAGCTCTTCTTGTTGAATTGATCCCTTTACCATTATGTAATGGCCTTCTTTGTCTCTTTTGATCTTTGATGGTTTAAAGTCTGTTTTATCAGAGACTAGGATTGCAACCCCTGCCTTTTATTGTTTTCCATTTGCTTGGTAGATCTTCCTCCATCCCTTTATTTTGAGCTTATGTGTGTCTCTGCATGTGAGATGGGTCTCCTGAATACAGCAAACTGATGGGTCTTGACTCTTTATCCAATTTGCCAGTCTGTGTCTTTTAATTGGAGCATTTAGTCCATTTACATTTAAGGTTAATATTGTTATGTGTGAACTTGATCCTGTCATTATGATGTTAGCTGGTTATTTTGCTCGTTGGTTGATGCAGTTTCTTCCTGGCATTGATGGTGTTTACATTTTGGCATGTTTTTGCAAAGGCTAGTACTGGTTGTTCCTTTCCATGTTTAGTGCTTCCTTCAGGAGCTCTTGTAGGGCAGGCCTGGTGGTGACAAAATCTCTAAGCATTTTCTTGTCTGTAAAGGATTTTATTTCTCCTTCACTTATGAAACTTAGTTTGGCAGGATATGAAATTCTGGGTTAAAAATTCTTTTCTTTAAGAATGTTGAATATTGGCCCCCACTCTCTTCTGGCTTGGAGAGTTTCTTCCGAGAGATCTGCTGTTAGTCTGACGGGGTTCCCTTTGTGGGTAAACCGACCTTTCTCTCTGGCTGCCCTTAACAGTTTTTCCTTCATTTGAACTTTGGTGAATCTGATAATTATGTGTCTTGGAGTTGCTGTTCTTGAGGAGTATCTTTGTGGCATTCTCTGTATTTCCTGAATTTGAATGTTGGCCTGCCTTACTAGGTTGGGGAAATTCTCCTGGATGATATCCTGCACAGTGTTTTCCAACTTGGTTCCATTCTCCCCATCACATTCAGGTAAACCAATCAGACATAGATTTGGTCTTTTCACATAGTCCCATATTTCTTGGAGGCTTTGTTCATTTCTTTTTACTCTTTTTTTCTCTAAACTTCTCTTCTTGCTTCATTTCATTCATTTGATCTTCAATCACTGATACCCTTTCTTCCAGTTGATCAAATTGGTTACTGAAGCTCGTGCATTTGTCATGTAGTTTTCGTGCCATGGTTTTCAGCTCTATCAGGTCATTTAAGGACTTCTCTACATTGGTTATTCTAGTTAGCCATTTGTCTAATCTTTTTTCAAGGTTTTTAGCTTCTTTGTGATGGGCTCGAACTTCCTCCTTTAGCTTGGAGAAGTTTGATCATCTGAAGGCTTCTCTCAGCTTGTCAATGTCATTCTCTGTCTAGTTTTGTTCCATTGCTGGCAAGGAGCTGCATTCCTTTGGAGGGGGAGAGGTGCTCAGATTTTTAGAATTTTCAGCTTTTCTGCTCTGTTTTTTCCCCATCTTTGTGGTTTTATCTACCTTTGGTCTTTGATGATGGTGACATGCAGATGGGGTTTTGGTGTGGATATCCTTTCTGTTTGTTAGTTTTCCTTCTAACAGTCAGGACCCTCAGCTGCAGGTCTGTTGGAGTTTGCTGGCAGTCCACTCCAGACACTGTTTGCTTGGGTATCAGCAGCAGAGGCTGCAGAAGAGTGAATATTGCTGAACAGCAAATGTTTCTGCCTGACCACTCCTCTGGAAGCTTCGTCTCAGGGGGGTACCCGGTCGTGTGAGGTGTCAGTCTGTCCCTACTGGGGGGTGCCTCCTGGTTAGGCTATTCAGGGATCAGGGACACACTTGAGGCAGTTTGTCTGTTCTCAGATCTCAAACTCCGTGCTGGGAGAACCACTACTCTCTTCAAAGCTGTCAGACAGGGATATTTAAATCTGCAGAGGTTTCTGCTGCCTTTTGTTTGGCTATGCCCTGTCCCCAGAGATGGAGTCTACAGAGGCAGGCAGGCCTCCTTGAGCTGCAGTGGGCTCCTCCATGGTTAAGCTTCCAGGCTGCTTTGTTTACCTACTCAAGCCTCAGCAATGGCGGGCACCCCTACCCCAGCCTTGCTGCTGCCTTGCTGTTAGATCTCAGACTGCTGTGCTAGCAATGAGGGAGGCTCCGTGGTCGTGGGACCCTCTGAGCCAGGCGTGGGATATAATCTCCTGCTGTGCTGTTTGCTAAGACCCTTGGAATAGTGCAGTATTAGGGTGGGAGTGATCTGATTTTCCAGGTGCTGTGGTTCAATGTTTCCCTTGGCTAGGAAAGGGAATTCCCTTATCCCTTGAATTTCCCGGGTGAGGTGATGCCTCGCCCTGCTTCAGCTCTCACTGGGTGGGCTGCACCCACTGTCTGACACACCCCAGTGAGATGAACCCGGTACCTCAGTTGGAAATGCAGAAATCCGCATTTCTCTTCTTAACGCTGTTATTGTCTCCTCATTGTCCAGTATAAACTTCATTATGCTTATAAGGACCTTCACCATTTCACCCTCACTTACCTTTCTAGCTTCATCTCTCACTACTCTTTCATATTCTTTTCACCATTATGTCCTTTTGGTTCAGGTATAGATGTTAACTGTACCTGTTGAGCCCTTTCTATGCATGTTCCAGGAACACACAGTCTACTGTGGGAGACCAGTTGGGTGCACAGTTTGCCAACAAAGATCAAATTACATTTAAGCATGGTGATACTAAATTCCAGTAAGGGAATGAAGCAACAGTGAGGACTAGAGCCATCAAGGAAGGTTCCCATGGAAGAGGTGAGGTGTGAGGAGGATGGAGAATGGGATTTGGACTGGCAGAGGTACTTTCAGACTGGGGGAAAGGGGCCATGAGAAGTAGGCCTCTAATAAAGGTAGAGGGTGATAATCTGGACACTGATCAATACAGTATCCTTGTTCTGAGCCAGTCTGGGTGGACAAATTGGAGTTACTTTTTAGTGTGTCTCAGGCACAGAACAGGAAATGGTGGATAGCAGCAGAGTTACTGGCCAAATAATCTGTACATAAAACCTGCTTTCTTTCCTGGTAAATCCTGCTGGCTTCTACCATCCCCTTCTCATACCACACAACCTCCCTTGCCTCCAAAAGACTCTACTATATCTCTAAAGCTAAAGTTGTGTAAAGAAAGGGGAAAGAGGGTACTTCAGAGAAACTGAGGCTTGGGATGAAATGCCATAGAGAAAAGTTTCTGTCTCCTGGTTACCAGGGCTACTTTTCAGTGGTCTGCATTGTACATCTCAACCTGAAAAGGGTGAGGAGATTTTATGGTGGGAATTATGTTTGGAAAGTGTCATGTGAAAAAGAACCCTTCTCATGGTGATGATGATCATATGTTTGCTCTACTAAGACAAAGAATTCTCTTTCAACATAACTTTTCTACACAGAAACAGAAAAGTTGTTTAGAGTTGACTGATTGCAATACTAAGTGCCCTATTTTAAGTTAAAAATATCCCACAAGTGAATCATACATGTGCATCTTCTCTGTCCCCCCTCCTTTGTACAAATACATTCACACCCTTCTTTATTGCCATAAATAATGCTCCTTTTCCTTGCCTTCTGCAGCATTTTGAATCATGGAAAGTTAGACCATTCTAGGACTTGATAGCCTGATCCATTCAAATCTCTATTAAAAAGGGTTTGTTCATTTTGTCAGTTTTCCAGGCCCAACTCCCCATTTCACTTTTGTAGTTGACTATATATGAACATTTCTTGAGTTTCTGGGGCAGGGCAAGGGCACATAGAGAAGAAGAAATCCTAAATAAGCTAGTGTTTTATAGAGATGTATGCTCAAGGTGGGTGGAGGTGGCAGGAGATCTTAGGGTCAATGACTAAAGCAAGGTTTTCTTAGGGGTGTGTTCCTTTTACTTACTAATATGGTTTTGCTGTGTCCCCACCCAAATCTCATCTTGAATTGTAACTCCTACAATTCCCACATGTCGTGGGAGAAACCTGGTGGGAGGTGATTGAATTATGGGGATGGGTCTTTCCTGAGCTGTTCTCATGATAGTGCATGAGTCTCATGAGATATGATGGTTTTAAAAATGGGAGTTTCCCTGCACAAGCTCTCTGTTTGCTTGCCGCCATCCATGTAAGACATGACTTGCTCCTCCTTGCCTTCCACCATGATTGTGAGGCCTCCCCTCCATGGGGAACCGTAAGTCCAATAAACCTCTTTCTTTTGTAAATTGCCCAGTCTTGGATATGTCTTTATCAGCAGTGTAAAAATGGACTAATACATTTACCTTGTTTTTCTAGGTTTTAGGTGGTATGACAAATGAAGCAATAGGAATATCGTAACTGTGGGGAACACTGCTCATTGCCTCCCCAGTAGCAACCCTTTACTCCTTGCTAACAGAACTCTGATTTCGGTTTAAGAATCAGGTAGCAATGTGCTCAGGGAAGGGGACCCACTTCTAGAGGGTCTGAATCCACTATGTAATCCCATTTCCCCTTTGCCAGTGACTGGTGAAGGCATGGGCATGTGATTCAATTCTGGCCAATGTGACGCAAGAAGGAAATCTGCTGGCATCTTTGCTATCTTTGGACATCTCTTTATGTGACATAATTAAACCTTATTGTTTAAATAACTTTTAGACAAGTATTTTATTACTTGCAGCCAAGACCATCCTCTCTGATACGCTAATCAATTTGAAAACTCTCAACATCCACTTTAATTTTTTTGAGAAGATTATTTAATAATCTACTTTCTTAGGGTCACAAATTTATGGAATGTTAGAGCTGGAAGGTTTGAGGACTGTCTAATCTATTTCCTTCATTTCTTGTTTCTGCAGACTAAGAAAGTCAGACACTGAATGTTGGGACTATGCTGTATGCTCTATAATCTCTTTAAATGTCTAATACTGATTTTGTAGAATTGTGGTAAAATCAGAATTTTTGACCCAGATGAGAGCTACACGGAATTTTCTTTTATCCTCACTGGCTTAAAAAACAAAAACAAAAACAAAAACAAAACCCCAAAAAACAGATTTCCTAAATAACAGTAAAATAGATCTCAGAGGGGATGTTGCTTTTACTTAAGAAAATTTCCAAACACCCTAGAAATAGCTATTTATATACACGTGAATAACAACATGCTCATATATTCATTAAAAAAGATGTCTAAAGAGCCTTCATAGTCACTATTTTTCTAAATTTCAGTCACTGTTTCATTTAAAAATAATAGAATTACATATCTTAGAAATATTCAATAAATGAGATTGGCCTTACCTTCTGATTAATTCAAGTTTGAGAGACTTTACTTAATTGTATGTCAATATTCTACCTGACGTTACTTCCATCTTTGCTTACCATTTTCTCCCAACTAAGCTTTCCTAATGAGGAAAAAAGTAACTTACATAAACAGAAACTTCTGCTATCTGGTGTTATAACAGATATACCAGGCTTCCATTCTACCTAATTTCTACATGAGAAAATTGTTACCCATTTCCATGATGCCAAATGACGATAACACTTGAAAACCAGTGGTGCCTACCTGAGTGATGTCCATTCCTGAGTCACAGCTCAGTGGTTGTGTGGAAGTCAGACCATTTGAGCCGATTACAGTTGTGATCACAGCATTCTCACCAATTTTGCGAATCATAGTCCCATCCACAAAGTAAATGAATCCATGCCTATCAACTGTGATGCCTGTTGGGAAAGAGCAAATAAGCATTAGTAGTCTAGTGAACCACATTTGTACTAAGTTCTGTATTTTGAAAAAAGCTATAGCAATGGAAAGGTATTTTAAAGACATATAGATTAAGTTTTGCTCAGCACAGACAGGACAGTAATGGGAGAGGTTTGTTGGGGCATACATTCACTTCTTTGTGTATTGAGAAGAAATGACAAAAAGTCACATGCAGAGATAAAGCCAGGTCTAATAATTTTGTTTTGTCCAGTTTTACATTTCTACCCCCTTGATACTTGCTTGCCCCCACAATTAAAAATCATCTTTAAGATAAGTGGGAAAAGACAGGGAGATCACGTATATTACATTTCTTTTAGGGTGCTGATGCATACGCTGCTGCTTATTTTCATGATTGCATTAGCAAATAACTGACTTGAAAAGCATTATAATTATTTTCATCAATTCAGACTTTGTTAAAAGGGAGTTTGTAATAACTCTGATAAACTGGGCTGAGTTTTTTCTCCATATTATCTATTAAGGGGGGTTGGAGAGCAAAATTATAGTATCACAAAGGGAATGGCTAAGTTTCTAGAAAAGATAAAAGCTGATAAAAATTTTCACAGTTTTTACACACTGTTAACTACAGCCTGGTTTCTTAAAATTTTTATTATAATAGCAGTTCGAAGGCTTGGGTTCTAATACTGAATACCCCACTTACAACTAATGTGTGACTTTGAGTCATTCATTTGCAAATTTCAGACTCCTCTTTGGTAACATAGGGACAGGATCATCTGCCTTATTTAGCTAAAGTGATCTACTGCTCTGGTTTGGCTGTAACTGAGGCAGAGATCAGCTTTAAAGCTAGGACCATCCTTGACAAACCAGGATGAGCTGGTTACTCTATATCTTGTTTTTTGTTGTTATTGTTGTTTTTTTTTTTAGGGAGTTTTGCTCTTGTTGCCCAGGCTGGGTACAATGGTGCAATCTCGGCTCACTGCAACCTCCACCTCCCGGGTTCCAGCGATTATCCTGCCTCAGTCTCCCAAGTAGCTAAGATTATAGGCGCCCGCCAGCACGTCTGGCTAATTTTTTATATTTTTAGTAGAGACAGGGTTTCACCATGTTAGTCAGGCTGGTCTCAGACTGACCTCAGGTGATCCACCTGCCTTGGCCTCCCAAACTATTGGGATTACAGGCGTGAGATAGCGGGCCCGGCCCTAGGTTGTTATATCATATGAAATAATACATATAAAAAGTATCAGATACACTTTAAGAACATATGGCTCTACTCCTATTTCCCTCAGTGCTTTTGACAGTGCTCTTGAAAATAACCACATGGCATTTTTCAAACTAGTCTACAATTTAGTCTTTTCCTCACTTCCCTTTATTTAGGTTTGGTGAAACTCATTGAATAGATGTTAAAGTCAGAATTTCTGTGCTAGCAAGCATGTCCTTTTAACACAACACAACACACAAACACACACACACACACACACACATATGAATTTTCTGGCAAAATGTGAACTCATCTAGAGTCATTTTATAAACCCAACTTAATAAACTGCTTTTAGATGAACTAATTCATTGGCAGGAAGTTAATATTAAGACTTGGCTTTATGGTATACTTTGATTAATCCTGATGTTCCTCATGAAGTATTAATTGTTAACATCTATAAAAGTTACAAATTCATTTTAATGTCCCCTGAATACTTCTAAAGTCATCTATGTTTTGGTGAGTTCTCCAAGGAAACCATCATGTCCAAACAAGGGATTTCCATGTCCATAAATCCCTTTATGATTTTTAGAGGCATAAGGACCCTTAAGGTGGTTTATAAAAAGACTTTTAAGACTGGGAAAGGTTAAATGATGATGGCATATGAACAATTATTTAATCTCCAGAACATTTTGGGTGAGGATGAACCAAGGGGGAACTTCTGCCTGTTATTTTTGTGTTTTGGCAACATCAATTTCTTGATTGCTTAAAATTTGGTGTGGTTTGTGACAGACCTATTATTTAGAATCACCTTCTATGACCACTATATTAAATATTGCTGAGCATAAAATTTCAAATTTGGCTGTCTTAAGGGGATAGACTGAAAGAGCAAGACTCAAGACTCAAGTCTGGAGATGGAAAGGCTGAGAGGAGTTGTGCTCGACATGTACGAAATCATGAATCATTTACTAAGCACTATGATTTCTAAATCATATTGACTGTCACTATGCTAGGCTCTGTGAGGGTATAAGGACAAAGAATCTGGTGACATTGAAACTAAGACTAAGAGGAATACTCTGGAACTTTAGTAAGTTAAGGATATTAAAAATAAAATGAAGTGTTGCTCTTCTGAGGAGGTAGTAAACCTAGCGGATCTGATCCTCTAAAAATTTGAGCAGGTTCACAAAAGGTATAGAGAAATAAATGTATTCTTAACTAGTATATGTGGGAAGGTCTTTACATCTCTTTGCTGATATCAGGGAGGACAATTCTTTTCTTTGACTACCGCACTTCTCATCCCATCAGAGTACAAAGTTTAGGATGATCCAGGGAGGATAATCTGGGACTTTACACAGTGTTCTTACTTTTACTTTTTGTGAAGATCTAAACACTGTGAACTTCTTTCTCTCTGTTCATGTCAGCTGAGTTCCACAGATGAGTGCCCTTTGAAATAAGTCTGGGCTTATTAAATGCTCACTATTTGCCTTCAGGGCTTATGCTGCTGACAGTTTGTGGAGTATTTTCCTTTCATATATTTGTGTAGCAACTTCTTTTATCATGGTCCAAATTCCAAACATACTTCTTTTTCCTTGAGAAGCTTTAATTAACTTTGATTGGGTTACACTTATGTTTGGAGTTGAAAAAGAAATAGTAGAAAAGGCTTTGAGGAAACTATGTGATGGGTGCTTCATAAATGTACCTAGGCATATTTTATATGTACATATTTTCCTCTCATTTGCTTTCCCTTACCAACCAATCAACCTACCAACACATAAATTCCCCAAACAACAATTTTGCAACCTCTTTGCTGGTGAAGTTTAAGGGGTATTTAATTTTCACTGAGGGTAAAAATCAAATTGGAAACCCCAGGCAGGAAAAAGAGAATAATATTTGTCTATCATTTGGGGAGGTTTCCTCTCCCATAATGCTTATTGTTATAACCCAGGGATAGTGATGATGCAGTAGATATATTATTGCTTGTCAGAATGAGTGAAAGGAGGTGACACATTCCCAGTATATATTTTAAGCTTTATTCTTTGGAGATGGGCATGTGAGTGATTTCAGATCACATAAAGCCAACTGGGGCTAGCAAGATCTGCAGATTCAATTTACTTTCCAATTTTGATATTGTTGTGCCCAGATCTCCAAAACTTGGTAACCAAAGTTGTGGGCATAATTTGTTCCAACGGTCATGTTCATTGATGTGCTCACTGACAGCATTTTCATTAGCACTTAAAACACAATCAAAGGTACAGTCTCTGGATGAGAAAAGATTGAAAGATTTAAGGCGTACTAAGAAAACCACTTCCAGGTTTAAAAATTTTGAACCAGAATTCATTTTCAAAGCAAGTAAAAATATAGAGATCTCCGATATTACCACAAGGTTAGGCAGTGATGCGAGGCAGGTGGAGGTGGAAGCGGGAAGAAAACACACAATAGCTTGAGTCCCCTTACTTTAAATCTGAATTTAAATATCCCCCTGCACCAAGGAAAACATCGGCCTCAGATGCCCAGACAGCATGTTTAGCTTGGAGCACATTTTTACATTTGGGAGAAAATAAATAAATCATTGTAAATTAGTGCATATAATGAAAGTACTGACAGACCATAACCTGGAAGTGTGAATGGTGCTGTCTCCATTCATCAGCATTAAGCCCTAACAAGCTCTTTCTATGGAGAGACCTGCTCATAAATAAAGCGCATCTTGTAAAAAAATTATTCACAACATCCCATGCAAAGTAGGGGATATTATATAATATCTGAACTGCAGGCTCTTTTCTTTGTGAAGCATTACTCTGTATGAAACCACTGCAAATTATAGGCGAAATTAGTTGGCTTCTTCCCTTGTCTTATTATCCTCCAGTGAATAAATACTATAATTCTTAAGAAGACAATTGCCTAAAGCTGGGGCAGCCTGGATAGTTACTTATAAATTTATCACCTATGAGGGGAAAAAGATGCTACTGATCAATACTGAAGGAACAGGGGCATCCTGATGTAATCACTGAGAGTCCAGATGTGGTGCTTAATAGCCTGCAAATAGTAGCTAAAATCCCAAATTAGATAACAGTGAAGATCAGAGTTTTTGGCTGTGTAGAATGCCAATTTCAAATGTTGGCAGAAGGCATCTCTGTACTTAATTTTTGAAAATTACAGCGGTTGAGGCCACCTACATTTTTATTATTTCTATATAAAAAATGAAACATCTTTCAGAATATAAGCTTTGGAAAGCAGTCATAACGTTTTCTTCATCTATAGCCCTAGCAACAAGAAAACTGAAATACTGGGTGTTTTGTGGCCACAATCTGCTGTTTAATTTTATGAGACAAAGATAAATGGTTAAATCAACTTCCAGGGAAAGTCCTAAGCCTAATATGGTGTCAGCTCAATCTCCAATACTGAGAGTGCTGAATTGTGTAACTGATTCAAAAATATTCTTTAAGCCAAAGAGAATTTTTCTTTGTTCATGTGCATTCCAATTCTCTGAAAATTGGTATTATATGTGTGGTATATATGGAAACTCTACTAGGCAGAAAAGTCCATTCTTCAATCCATCTGACTACTGTCCACTTAATTACCCTCTGGGATCAGAAAGAGCCAAGTTACTTATGCATAATAAGCCTGGTAAGTTCTCTCACTGTGTGGCCACTAAATGGAGCTTCTAGAACTTGGAGGGTTTACAGATTTCTATGTGTCACTAGAGGTTGGAAGGAGGCAGAGCTTAATGACCAGCTGAGATGATTTCACTGTGTGGTTAACAATGGCTTCATGATTTCTCCAGTAGAAAACACTAATAAACTCACTGTAATATTATATGACTAGTGGATAGTGAGTTATTTAATCAGATATTTTGTTTAGTAAAATGCTATAGTACATTCTACATAGTAAAGGTCAATTTCCAAAGAACATAAACACAAATTAAAAATGATAAGCATTCAAAGTAATATTCTGCTGACTGGAACGTCTCTTTTGATTACTCAAAAGGCACTTCAAAGGGCTTCATAGTCATTATAAGGAACAATAAATTTGTGGGCTAGTTAACTAAGACTTCTGATTGAGAGAAAGACAGACGACGCCAGTGTTTAGCATTTATCTTGTCTTTAGCTCCTTCTGATCCTCTCAAAGCTTTAGACTTCAGCTTTGCCATAAGGCAAAGTGAATGGACAGACCTTTTAAATCCACCAACCACTATTTTTCTTAAAGCTTACTGAGAAAAATGTCTTTCTGTTTACTCATTAACTTATTCAAGATTTATTTTGCACCCTCTATGTGTGAGGCATTGTCCTAGGCAATGGGAGTACAGGAGACTATAAAACAGACATGGCATTGCTCTTAGAAAGCCTGGAAACTGGTAGAGGGAGACAGAGAAATAACCAGGCAATTACAATGCCATTAGATAAGCACTAGTTTGGGGGAAGTCCAAGGTGCCATCGGAGCCTCCTTGGGGGATGGGCTGGGGAACTGAAAGTCACAAGTGATTTCTCAGACTTAAGTGATAGGTAAGCTGAAATTTGAAGATCCATGTTGAATTCTAGATGAGCCTAGTATGTATGAATTCCAGGTAAACACCACTGAAAATCCATGAAAGATGACTAATATTACTAAACAATAATCATTTCCATTTGCCAAGAATACTATGATATTCCAGGTACTGTGCTGGATTCCTTACATAGATTTTCTCATATAATCCTCACAACAGCCCTGTGGAGTTGTACTAATGTAATTTTTTAGATGAGGAAATAGAAGTGCAGAGAGGTAGAGTAACTAACTCCAGGTTACATACCTAGAAAATGCTAGTTTAAAGCGAAGAGTAAAGGACTCTCTGTTCAGTAAATGGTGCTACAATAACTGGCTAGCCATATGCAGAAGATTGAAACTGGACCCCTTCGTTACACCGTATACAAAAATTAACTCAAGATGAATTAAAGACTTAAAAGTAAAACCCGAAACTATAAAAACCCTGGAAGAAAACCTAGGCAATACCATTCCAGACATAGGCATGGGCAAAGATTTCATGGTGAAGACGCCAAAAGCAATTGCAACAAAAGCAAAAATTGACACATGGACTTTTATACGGCAAAAGAAACTATCAACAGAGTACATAGGCAACCTATGGGAGAAAATTTTTGCAAAATATGAATCTGACAAAGGTCTAATATCCAGCATCTATAAGGGACTTAAACAAATTTACAAGAAACAAAAAACAACCCCATTAATAAGTGGGCAAAGGACATGAACAAACACTTCTCAAAAGAAGATATACATGTGGCCAACAAGCATATGAAAAAAAAGCTCAACATCACTGATCATTAGAGAAATGCAAATCAAAACCACAATGAAACACCATCTCACACAAGTCAGATTGGCTATTATTAAAGGTCAAAAAATAACAGATGCTGGCAAGGTTGTGGAGTAAAAGGAACGCTTATACACTATTGGTGGGAGTGTAAATTAGTTCAACCAGTGTGGAAGACAGTGTGGTGATTCCTTAAAGACCTAAAGACAGTAATATCATTCAACCCAGCAGTCCCCTTACTGGGTATATACTCAAAGGAATATAAATCATTCTATTATAAAGACACATGCACATGTATGTTCATCACGGCACTGTTCACAATAGCAAAGATATGGAATCAACCTAAATGCCCATCACTGATAGACTGTATAAAGAAAATGTGGTACATATACACCATGGAATACTATGAATCCATAAAAAGGAATAAGATCACATTCTCTGCAGGGACATGGATAGAGCTGGAGGTCATTATCGTTAGCAAACTAATACAGGAACAGAAAACTAAATACCACGTTCTCATTTGTAAGTGGGAGCTAAATGATGGGAACACATAGACACATAGAGGGGAACAATACACACTGGGGCCTATTGGATAGTGAAGGGTGGGAGGAGGGAGAGGATCTGAAAAAATAACTAATGGATACTAGGTTTAATACCTGGGTGATGAAATAATCTGCACAACAAACCCCCATGACACATGTTTACCTATGTAATAAACCCATACATGTACCCCTGAACTTAAAGTTGGGGGGGAAAAAAAAAGAAAATGCTAGTTTAACACAAGTTTGTCTGAGTTTAATGCCCATTCTCTTAACCACTATGCCATGTAGCTTAAATGAGGTTATCAATTGCTTTACCATGGGGGTGGGGTACAGACTGGCTTAAGAAGGTTCAGAAACTCCATGAAATTATCGGTAGAATGTTTTGTGTATGGGTATTATCATGGGGAGAGAGAGTCCACTGGTTTTGTTAAAGATTGTCAGAAGGATCTCTGACCCATCCCAAAAATTGTTAAGAATTCTTGTATTCCTATAGATCTCTTAGACTTCTTCAGAATTATTCTTCAAAGGTATTCTGTGGCTTCATCTTCACAGAGCTGATGAGTTTCAAGAAAGTACTCAAGAGCTTCCATGTGGTGGGGAGTTCGGTAATTTTACTATTATCACATGAACTACCACCTAAAAAGGAGACCCCACGTAATGGGATATCAACTCACCTAGGTCAAAATAGCTTTTATTAAAAAAGATAGGGAATAATGAACGCTGGTGAAGATGTGGAGAAAGGGGAATCCTCATATATTGTTGGTGGGAATGTAAACTAGTACAGCCACTATAAAAATGGAATGAAGGTCCCTCAAAAAACTAAAAATAGAACTATCATATGATCTAGAAATTCCACTACTACTACTGGGTATATATAGAAAATAAAGGAAATCAGTATATCAAAGAGATATCTGCACTCCCGTGTTTACTACAGCACTATTCACAACAATCAAAATATGGAATCAACTAAGTACCCATCAGTAGATGAATGGATAAAGAAAATGTGGCACATATACATAATAGGATATTATTCAGCCATAAAAAGAATGAAATTTTATCATTTGCAGCAACATGGATGGAACTAGAGATCATTATGTTAAGTGAAATAACTCAAGCACAGAAACACAAATATCACATGTTCTCATTGATACGTGGGAGCTATAAAAGAGAGTAGATTAGTGGTTACCAGAGGCTGGGAAGGGTAGGGGAGGATGAAGAGAGGTTGATTAATGGGTATAAATACGCACTATAATAGAAGAAATAAGAACTAGTGTTTGATAAATCAGTAGAGTGATATAGGTTACAATAATCTATTGTATATCACAAAATAACTAGAAGAGAATAATTTGAATGTTTCTAGCATAAAGAAAAGACAACTATTTAAGGTGATGAATATCCTAATTATACTGATTTGATCTTTACAAATTATACAAATGTATGAGATTATCACACATAGCTCCCAAATATATGTATCTATATGTATCAATTAAAATTAATAAGGTCCTTTCATTTTCAGTATGGCAGAGACAATGCTATGTGTTCATGTCATCCTGTTTCTCTTTCTTTCTGAGAACAGAGTTAGATTACGTTTCTCAGCCTCCTTTCCAGTTAGATGTGGGCAAAAGTAATGTATGCGACTTCTAGGTCTGATCCTTAACGAGATGTCTATTGAGTTTCTCTATGGATTACTACCTTCCACTGTAGGCTGACTGCATGCAGATCATCCAGTAGAGGACTCCAAGGCCTAAGGCACTGAGGATCACTAGATGGAAGAAGCCTGGTTCCTTGAATCACTGCTTGGAGCAGAGATTCTTCCACTCCCCAGGCAACCCATATTAAATTGTGATGTAAGAATGAAATAAATTACTATTTTTTGTGAAACTATTGAGATATTGTGTATGTGTGTGTTTAACATGGTTGTTAGCTTGGCCCCAGTATTAACATTCAGCAACCCCAATCCTATTCACCTTTTAAGGCTTTTATAGGATGTTTCCCTTTCATGAATCCTTCCCTGCAAACTCCAGTTCATCGTGGTCTCTGTTTTCTAACCCACGGAAGCTGTTATTTATTTATTTATTTGTTACTGTGAATTTTCCAATCATGATCCGTGTAGGTAATAAGCTCCCTGAGGACAAGAACTGGATTTTAGAATTAGTTTTTATATCTCAAGTAATTCAGTACACTTGGGCACAAATGTTCAATAAACCTTCCTAAATTACAGGACTAAATTTCCATGATTTATACTGAAACATATCTACCTTGAACAAAATAAAGCATGCCAGGAGGTCAAGAACTGCATATGAATTTCTCTAGAAATGAGCTTGGAAAGGATGTAGTGAAAATGTCTTTGTCTAAAGTTCTTTAAGAGGAATACAGTCCCCTGTTAATTAGTGATGATTAGAATATGGGAAAAGTGGGGTTGACAACCAAGAGCACACAGACAAAGGACCATGTATCAAATGAACTGCAAACAAATGTGATCCATGTGGATAGCTACAACGAATAGCTCATGACACCGCTCCCCCCACCATACATACAAATCCAGTTGTTCTATCAACATAACTTTGTGATCTTGTGATCTCTTCCGACCTTACCATGTTAGGAGTTCTGAAGAAACAGAAGTGCCTCAAGATTTTTTCTGGCTGATTTTTGTTACAGAATAGCTGTAGGACTTTGGATAATGCATTTGACCACTCAGTGTCTTGATTTCCTAACTTATATACTACCCACTACACAAGGTAAAATGGTGTGAAGCTCACAAGAGCCAATGAAATGAAAGGACTTTGAAGAAGATTAAGTATTATGGTGGTGCTAAGTGGTATCTTAATTGCCTAGTTATTGCTATAATTCTTTCTGACAGGGACTTTTCTAAGCCTAGAATCATAGTCAAAAATTACCACACAGGCCCTGCTTGAACATTTTAGGCTTTTCTGTGTTCTGTACATAAGATTTCAGTCCATGAAGCATTATGCAATCCTTGTCAGTAGGAGAGCACCCTATGTTAGATTCACCATAGAGACAAGTCAGTAGTTAAAAAGAGTTTGTTAGCTCAGGGGAATTACTACACTATTAAATTATTGGTATAAAAGCCTTCAAGCTTTTATAAGATGGTTAAAGCTTTCATACACAGAATCAAATAAATGAGGTTCCATGCCATGCAACTCACTAAGAAGGACCCTTGGCCAAGGTGGTGGTAATGTCTCAACATTTAACAGTGAAACCAGACACTGATAATAACGTGATTTATTTTTCTTTGCTTTATAGAGGTTGGTGTGTGTGTGTGTGTGTGTGTGTGTGTAGAGAGAGAAAGAGAGATTAGGGTAAGTAGATGGTGCTAGTTCAAGTTTAAATGCACATGTCTTGTTTTATTTTTGTGTTAGAGTTCCTGCTCAAAAGATGCCTGCAGGCTGAGATTTAAGGGTACTCAGTATATATGGGCTAAGATAAATGAGGCTTACTAAATCTGTGCTGCATATTTTATATCTCCCCCTTTAGAAATTCCTCAAACATCAAGCAACGATATCTGAGACACTACTCAGATACATTTGAAAGAACTGTCTCTGTCATCCTAAGGAAGAAAACTGCCACACAAGAACCTTAGTGAACAATTAGCCCTAGGAAGGAAAGTTCATTTTTGCCCATGGACCAGCAAAATACTAATTGCAGTTGTTGCACCCTAGGGAAAATGAGTCTATCTCAAGGTATGTGAATGACCAAGAGGTTCTAATATAAAAAGCAAACTAAGTATACTTTGTCCCGAATACTCAATAAAAGAAGGATATGAGGAATTAAGCCAATAGTGCTTACTATTCACACAAGTGATGTAATTCAAGAAGAATTAAAATTTCTCTAGGATAATGATTTGCATGTAGTGCCCATTCAAAAACAACACAGAGGGCCCATTTAAAATTCTCCCTGCATCCGTACATCTTGACTAATGAAGCCAGTGCTAGAAGAGAAGTTCACAAAGTCAGGAGTGGTAGACAGTCATTTGCAAAAGGTAAGGCAGGGTAATGAGCACTGCATGAATACACATTTTAAACCTTTTAAGTGGAGGTTCAAGAGACGTTTAGGAGAACTGATTTGGGCTCAATCAAGAATATATGAATATAACAACAGCATACACACACAGACACAGGCACAAATATGATAGCGGAACAAAAAGCAAAAAATAGTCAAAGCAGTTGTTTAATGAGATAAACAACTTCTTTTACTGTTTTTACCTTTCCACACTCTGCCCTACAAGTGTGACAATCTGTGGGCACAAGAACGTGACATTGAGAGGCATTTATAATGTTGGGATGTTTTGTTCAAAGGGAGCTAATGATTTCCTTAGCCTTGTCTTGATTGAGATTGGAGTTTCCAAGGCCATTTCCCTGTCTTTTTCCCTCTAAACTCAAATACCCAGACAAGTTCATCAGAGCTATGAGAGGTGGAGGAAAGAGTTTGGGGTAGAAGCCAGAAGATTCAGTTGTGAGACTGACTGTGACTTTAACAAATTTAAATAGTCTCCCAGTCCTTAGGTTTTGCCTTTATCTAATGGTGAGTAGAAAAGCTGAGCTGCTCATGTCAGTGGATGACTGTAAAGACCATATAAAATAACTTCTATGTGTGAAATCTTTCTGAAAGGTCAACACAAGTGATGTTAGTATTATTTATAGAGACAGGGTGTTGCTGTGTCGCCCAGGCTGGAGTGCAGTGGCATGATCACAACTCACTGCATCCTCGAACACCTGGGCTCCAGACATCATTCCCCCTCAGCCTCTCTAATAGCTTGGACCACAGGTGCATGCCACCACACCTGGCAGATCAAAATTTTTTTTTTTTTTGTAGATATGGGGTCTCAGTATGTTGACCAGGCTGGTCTTGAACTCCTGGGTTCAAGTGATCCTCCTATCTCAACCTCCCAAAGTGTTGGGATTGTAGGCGTGAGCCACCGTGCCCCATCTTATTTATGTTTTTGATAAATTTTTCTGGCATCATACGGTGGTTTATCTGTTTCTGATTACCTGCTTCAAAATGGCTTGACTTAGATGGCAGGAGCCCTATGTATAATTCTGACAGCATCTCCTCCATGTTGATGGTGATTATCAGTCTGTGCAGGGTCCTATACTGTTTCTCCAGTCAAACTGGTCTATGCACTGGCTCTAAAACATACTGCAACTTCCCCATCATTACAGATTTGCTGTACCATTTCCTGTGCCTGGAATACAACTCTGCTTATCTTTCAAGGTTTAGTGCAAGTCCAGCCTCCCAAATTACAATATACAAACTGACTTGAATACTTGCAAATATCCTGATGGAGGCATTTCCTTGTCAATTATATCAAACAATTCCACTGGTCTTGTCTGATGGCAGAAATCTTCTGAACCTATTAGAAAAGATGTGTAATACCAATCCAAGTGGATAGGAATGAGATATAATATGTCATTAAGCTGCGAATCTAAAGCGTGAACTGCAACTAAGAGACTGGGGTGTTTTCGACTGGACTTAAAATGCATTTTACATACTGAATTAGGGCCATTTCAACAAATCCATTTCAGGACCACCCTATTCCTCACAGGAAGGGCTAAGTCGTTCACTTTCCATTTAGCATCACCTCTTTATTCTCCACTGGCCTACCTTCTCTCCTTTGCCTTATTCTTTGAACTCTTATTTCTTTTGGAGTTCACTTAACCCATCAGGAATAGAGGGTAGAATAGTTCCTAGTTCTTTTTTATCTTTGTGTCCCGTCCTTTTTCAGATTCCTTCCTTTTTCTCTACTTCTTCCCTCTTCTCATTTTTCCCCTTTTTTTCTCTCCAAACCCCAATCATCTCTCCCGTCTGTGAATCCCTGTGGTTTTTCAAGTTTATACATGCAACCTAATCCTGTATTTTAGTCTTCTCTAATGAGTACTCCCATGTCTCCCCAATGAGATAATATTCCACTCAAGGGCAGGGACCATATCTTCTTAGTTTACTTATGATTTTCAAATTTGTTGCTTGAAAAACTTAACAAAACAATAAAGCTCAGTGAATGTGGTTCTTTTTCTAAGAAGATATACCAGAGGCATGATGTGGATGTGCTAGAGTAGCTAAAACCAGTGGGAATCTTATGAATAGTAAGGTGGGGCCATTGACACTAGTGTCTTGTTGACATCAGTAAAATATATTGAAAGTATTAATTAAGATAATGGCATCTCTGGATTCCTGTCTGATAACCAGTAAGTTTGTGCTGCAACAAGAGATGGTTGTGGTGTTTGACTACAGCATTTAGCATAGTTCCTGACATACAAGCTACTTTATATATATATGTATATATGTAAACATACTTTATATATATGTGTATACTTTATATATATATGTAAACTTTATATATATGTAACTTTATATACTTTATATATATGTAAACATACTTTATATATATGTGTGTATATATACACATATATATAAACATACTTTATATATTCATAAAACAGATGATTAAGGTCTATTTTAGAAACATAACAATTTGAACAATTTAAAAATGAGTAATTAATAACAGGCAGTGAGTCTGATAAAGAAAGTAAAACAAAACGAAACTGAGGTGTATGAAAATACTTCCAGATGCCATTTTTACAACTGCAATGATTCTTTCCTTAATTCAACGGCTCAAACATCTCCAGCATTTCCAGGAATTAGGAAGATACCATTTTAGGGTCAATGCAGAAGCAAGTGGTTTTGGTCATTTGCAAATTGGCTAGTATTTTTTTCAACATTCAATAGATTATTTGAATAATGTCATGCTGTTAAAATTGGATCAGATATACTTGGGAAAAAGTGCCCAACATTAGTAAGAAAAGTACAATGGAAAGAAACATTTTAGGTGCTAAACTGTTGATCTGTGGTTTCTCAAAATTTCAAGTATAACAAGTGAAAATCAGAAGATTTCAAAGTAACCCTTCTTCTGTCCACTCTCCCTGGAAATGCCCCCAGTTTTATTACTCTGGAAAGGTGAGATCTTGCCCCAAGTCATGAAATAGTGCTGTGGTAGTAGCCTGCCTGCAGTTCTGATTTTACTTTGTTCAAGAGAACACAGGGAAAGGATTATGAAAACCAATATAGGTAAGCTTAGCAGAATCTACTCTGATGGATTTTGGCTTGGGGAGGGACAAAGCAGACCTATCAATCTATTACTATGGCTTCAATTTCCTTGGGTTAGAGATGCTTTCCAAAATGAGAAAGAATTCCTGCCCACTAAGAGAAACTACCACTGAGGTCAGCTTCCTTTCCTGAGTAAATACAGGTAAAATGGGGGTACCTACCCTCCTTCCTTTTCTCCCAAACCCATTAGACTATCTCCCCCAAATGCAGTCTAATAAGCTTTTTGAAAATTGTGTTTCCCCCAAACACAGTCTAATAAGCTTTTTGAAAAATCAAGTGGAAGAGCTAGTAAATGAAACTGGAAGAAAAATAGAGCAAACAACACTGGGGCTTCCTCGCTAGGCTTTGATATTTGAGGCTTGAAGATAACCTCACATTTGAGTTATTAAGCCTGTGATTCCTCAGGGGGAAACTTTAAATGGGCCAGAACTCACTCCCAAGGGAACAGTGACTTTCTCTGGTCAACGATAAAGCTGACTCATTATACGGAGGCTCTCTCAGGAAGTTCACTGTTAGTCATTTAGGAAACTCCACATATGGGCACATACTAGAGGTGCTGATGTGATGATCTCCACAGCTAATGGAAGAGCCTCAAAACCAATCTGTTCAGAAAATAATGGATTAATGCAGGGGTCCTTGATGACTCTGCTCCAAGGCCAAAACTGGTGTGTGTTCTCATATGTTAGTACCTGTGCCTTACAGGATGTTAAATATTTTGACCATCATTTTTATATGAGTGAAAGTCTTATTTAAAACAAAACAAAACAAAACAAATCACTTTTTGAAATGGAATAGTCAGGTATACATTTGTAAGTTGATTTCTGAACCCTAGTTCTTTTTTTTTTTTTTTTTTGACACGGAGTCTCACTCTGTCACCCAGGCTGCAGTGCAGTGGCGTGATCTCAGCTCACTGCAACTTCCGCCTCCCAGGTTCAAGTGATTCTTCTGCCTCAGCCTCCCGAGTAGCTAGAATTACAGGCACATGTCACCACACCTGGCTAATTTTTGTATTTTTAGTAAAGACGGGATTTCACTGTGTTGGCCAGGCTGGTCTCGAACTCCTGACCTCAAGTAATCCGCCTGCCTCAGCCTCCCAAAGTGCTGATATTTCTAAATCCTACTTCTGACTTAAAATGTTTGACAATCAGGAAATATTTCAAGTGATTAGAAAAGTCAGAAAATAATACTACAGACCATCATGCATGCATCACCAAAATTTAATATATGCTATCATTCTATCATTTCCTTCATATATTTCTTTCTTTTTTTTTTTTCTTTTTTTCTTTTTGAGATGGAGTCTCGCTCTGTCACCCAGGCTGGAGTGCAGTGGCGTGATCTTGGTTCACTGCAAGCTCCACCTCCTGGAATCAAGAGATTCTCCTGCCTCAGCCTCTTGAGTAGCTGGGATTACAGGCACCCACCACCATGCCTGGCTAATTATTTTTTAATTTTTATTTTTAGTAGAGACGGGGTTTCATCATGTTCGCCAGGCTGGTCTTGAACTCCTGACCTTGTGATTCGCCTGCCTCGGCCTCCCAAAGTGCTGGGATTACAGGCGTGAGTCACCGCACCCCGCACATATCTCTTTCTTAAAAAGGAAATTATATGGATATAGCCAATCCCATTTCCTTATCCCTATCCTCTTTTTCCTTCTCCAGAGGTAACTACTGTCCTGAAGTTAGTGTGTATCATTCCCATGCATGTTTTTATACATTTTCTACATATGTATATGTCCATGAATAATACATAGTATTGTTTTTGTGCTTTAAAAATTTATGTAGGAGATGGATGACAGTGATGGCTAAACAATAATGCGAATGTACTTAATGCCTCAGAACTGTACATGTAATAAAATACTAAATACTATGTTATGTATATTTTACCACATAAAAATACGTAAATTATATTACACCTTATGCATCCTTTTGCAATCTTCTCTTTTATCCATGCAACATTATATTTTTGACTTTTTTTTTTATTATACTTTAAGTTCTAGGGTACATGTGCATAACGTGCAGGTTTGTTACATATGTATATATGTGCCATGTTGGTGTGCTGCACCATTAATGGTTTTACATGCAGATCTAGCTCATTCATTTTTACTGTTGTATAATGTTCCATCATTTGACCAACCCCCTGTTAATGGATTATTAGGTTGTTTCTATCTTTTGTACTATAGTTAATATAATAGCACATGTCTTATGCACGTGTGTACTTGTGACAGTCCATACACTTTTCTTCAGTCAAGCACCCTCTAGCTCATCTCTCTGATGTTGCAATTTTTCCCCTTTAGTTGAACGATGAATTTTGCAAGTAAACAGAATTAAATTAGGGCTGTGTCTGTACAACCAATGAAGTCTGAAAGAAGAAAATTTGAATACAGTCAAACAATTTTGAAAACAAAATGTTTATTACAAATCTTGAAAATAATCTACTTAATAATAGTTACTAGCTTAAAAAAGTATTTTAATACTTATTCTCATTCTCATCATCATACTTTATTCAGTACTTAATCTGTGCCAGGCACTGTTTAACCCATCTTGTGTCATTTCATGCTCTATAAACCCATAATGAAGGTAGGTACTATTTCCATTTTACAGATGAAAAAACAGTGGCTCAAATACGGATTCAAAATAAATTTGAACCCATTTTTATCTGTACTATTCCAAAGTCTCTGGTTTTAACTACTGTACACACTTCCTAAGTTTTCCAAATTTCACAGGGCTCAAATTGGAGAGGCACATGGTATGTTTTAAGGGTCACTAAAAAGTCTGCCCACCTGCCTTAAATATATTATATCTTTATGACAGGAAGATTTTTCCAGCTGGACACAAACTCTAGAGATGTTAAGAAGATATATTGATAAATCTGACCATATGACGTTAGAAAATTCCATAGGGTTAAAAAAAGAGAGAAAAATCACAAGCTTGGAAAAATATTTGGAACACATATGAAACACAAAGGAATGTTTTTCTTAATTTCCAGAACAGAAAGGACAACAACTCAGTAGAAAAACTGTAAGAGGATATGAAAGTGAATTTACTAAAAAAGAAATACAAATGGTCACAACAGATATGAAATGAGACTCAAATTCATTGATAATTAAAGGAATGGAAATTAAAGTTACAAGCTACAAGGCACCATTTCCTGCTGATCAGATGGGCATACATTAGGAGGTTTATATTGAGAGCTGCTGAGGGTATTGCAAACTGGCACTCTGATACACTATTAGTGAAATTGTAAATGTGTTCAATCTTTTGGGAGGACAATTTGTCAATATCTACTACTGCTAAAAATTAACCCTACGTATGTACTCACAAAAGTGCTCCAAAATATATGAACCAGGTTATTCATTGCAGCACTATAATAATAAAAGATTAAAAACAAGCAACAAGTATATGAAGAGGCAACTGGCTTAATACATTATGGTGTATCCATATGTTATAATATCGTGCAGCTCTTAAAAACAAAGAGGTAGATATGTACCTGCTTTTATGGAAAGATCTTCAAGACATATTATTAAATAAAAGAATCGGGGTGAGGAGTAACCTATATGGTATGGTTTCCTTTTATGTAAGGGAAAAATATATATACAGTTCCGGAAGGAATCTCAAAAGCCTGTTAAAATTGGTTATCTTTACAGAGAGAGTCCTGGGTATGTGGGTTTGTGGCAAAGAAGCCTGAAATTTCTTTTGTATCTTTCTATATAGTTAGAACTATCAAACCATAGACATTTATTACTTTTACATTTTTATGTTTCAATGTCAATAGTGCTTATCTAGATGGGGGAATTGTGGGCCTTTTAAATTTTTCTTCTTTCTGCTACTCTTTTAAAAAAATAATAAATGTAATCTAAAGATCTTTTACTACTGGCCTGCCAGGATTCCTTCAAGGTCTTCCATTTAGGTTTCTTCCATGACTTATGGTATTACCCCTTCAGCAGGTCTCCTGTAACATGCTCAGGTGGGAGTAACCCTTTGTCAACCATCAGTACTATGACACTCCTTCTTGGAGAGCTGTCATCTATGAAAACAGAGAGCTGAGTCCTCAGAAATCGGGCCATCGGACAAGACAGGGTGTGTGTGTGAGAAAATAACATACATGTATTTTAAGAAAAATACAAAAGTTGCATTTTATTTAATAACTAGACATCATCAACTCAAAAAATAATATCTGGTCTTTTGTTGAATTATAATAAATGCTCAGAAAATTAAAGAGAAGAAAATAAAAGTCACTGATAATTTCTTATGCTCTTAGTAGCAATTATAATTGCTAACATTTACATATACTCCCTTTCAAACTTTCTCTCTCTATATATAAATATATAATATATAGTAATATATATACATATTACCCTTATACCCTTACAGATGAGGCAGCATACAGTACACACAGCTTTGTGTCCTGAACTTTTCACTGAATGTTATTTTGTGAATATCTTCCTTATATCTGCAGGGGTGTATCAAGGTTTGGGGGAGCAGGTGGGAGTGGTTGGTTCTGGGTATAGAGAGTAAGGGGAAGTGCATTTTCTGTTGAAATCTTAAAAAACAATAATAAACCTGGTGAATAGTAGGTCTGTTTTAACAATCAACATTCGCTGGAAATTCTAAATAACGTCAGTGATAAAATACTCCTACTACTGTCCCATTCCCCTTTAGTATGCCACTTATATCCACCCAGTTCTGATTAGGGAAAAGAGGAGACAAAAGGGTAGATTTCTATCTAGGAGAGATAGACTGAGGGCTGCTGCAAGGGGCTCAGTGTCAGCAAGGGAGTCACTGAAAGATGGGATGAAGAGGAGACATTTCAAACATCCCCTATTTCTGCTTAGAGCTGTCCAGTTTAGTTAACTTTTAAACATATGCTTGACGTTAAAAAAAAAAAAAAAAAAAAAGGCAGCTGACTATGAGTCACTCCTGTTTTTTTTTTCTTTTTTAAACAACAACAAAAAAAAAACCCAGAAGCTGTCTTTATGTTGTATTTAACTTATGTCATTAATGATGCTGTTTGTAAGTGCCCTGAGTAGTGACATCTATAAGCCCTGGGCTGAAGTGGTCAAAAATGCAATCAATTGTTCAATTATAAAATAAAAAATGAACGTCCTTACTCTATTTCCAGCTGTGTTTTAGCCTGTGACAGTGTTAAATTCATGGATTTCCAAAGAAATCTTAGTTTGCTGCATCATGTTGTTTGAATTTTACACTATACAACTACTAATTTATCCAGTATTTCTGGAGGATCAATGAAGCTAAAATGATCTTTTATGACTCCGCTGGTGTGGAGTGAATATTCTGCATTCCCTGGGAAGCCAACACACTGTAGACTTCAGATTCCTTCAAAAATCAGCAAAGCATGCTAGACTCACCAGGAAATGACTTCCCAATTTCTTTAATTTTATAGTCAGCTCCATGCATTTGGTAATCGTGAAATTACTGGACCATCTTGTATTGATGGTGGAGCAATATGAAGCCATGATCAAAGTTCAACTCTAATACAGCTTTATGTTTTAGAATCTTAAAAACAAACATTTTGTATGGAAAGAAATGTCCTAATTAACTTTTGAAGAATTTGTACATTAAAACATCTTACCCTGCTGGAGAAGACTGATAAAGCAAACGTACTACCTTCTGCTGAAGAGAAATTGTATTTAGAAGGAACTTGCTATTCTCATAAAACTTTTAATAGGAAGAAGTGAATCAAATTCCTTAATTACCATTTTATGGTTGGTAAAAGGGCAAATTACATGCCATCCATTTCTAAACTTCTAAATGTCTCTGGTGCTTTTAATTAAAGCTGCCATCTAGAAACTACTAAAGCAATTTTACACAATTAGTTATTTATAGGTTACCATAATACACCACTCAAAATATGATTTAAGTGATTTGCAGCCTGTTAGTGTATGATCTCTGTCACTTTTTTGGCAGGGGTGAGGAGGACTCTTCTTTCTCATCAGCTGAGGCAGATAAGAAAGGTGTGACACTGAGGAGTTGTGGTAGGGAAGCAAAGTTATTTTGGCTAGCGATCTTAAATAAAAAGAGGAACCACAATTCCAAGTTGTCAGTCTTTGCATGTAGGCGTCCAAGTTTTATTCTAGACAATACTGCAGAGGTGAAGTATATCAGTGCTATTCCTCCACCTCTTCCCACTTTGCAGCTATTCTGCCACATACCTAGCACCACACTTCTCCATACATGCTACCTTCAGTGATTCCCATCTAGGCTTGTCTTCCTCAGGTGATCTTGTCAATCCAAACATATCCATCTTCTGCTCCATTCCCTCCAGGCCCCCATAAAGTATTTTAATGAAGAATTAATATGCTGCTCTCATAGACAATTCCCTGCACTACATACTAAGTTCACATCTGAAGAAAATCCTTATGGAATGAATTTAATTGTGAAATAGTAGGCTGCTAAGGGAATTACTTTAGTTAGATGGACCTTGTGGAGCTCCCCAAAATACAACATGTACAAGGAACCAACACTAGAATTGCTGCATCTCAAGGTGAGGAGGGGCCGGCTAGTCAAATCACATACAACATGTGAATTCCATCCTACCTTGACTCTTGCTTCTTCTGTGGCACCCATCCTACCTAGAAATTATCAAGTCTCAGACTGACCTACAAGGACATAATGTTTCCTTCCTTCCAAAGTAACTTATTCCATATATGGGTCATTATTATAATTATTATTACTATAGCAACAAAACAGCAAGACTGATCATAACAGTAGGTAATACTGTTATGTAATACAGTAACATACTTTATGCTGGGTGTCACACTAGGAAATTTACATACATTATCCAACAACCCCATTGTGTAGGCACTATTACTAGTCTTCCAACTTTACAGATGAGGAATCTGAAGCTCAGAGAAGTTAGGTGACTTGCCTAAGGTCACATATTTAATTAGCAGTGGATCTGGGATTTGCATCCATTTCTATTTGACTCCAAAACCTGAAAAATTATCTACCATGGTATCTGGCCTCTAAAATATTACCTCTGTGTTTGCTAGAATCTGATGCATACATGAAAATTAAGACAAATGCAGAAGAAAAAGTCATTTAATAATGCATCCGTGGCTTTATAAAATTTGAATAAACTTAATATAGGTCTTCTCAACCATGGATGCTACTTAGACCAAACAGGCAATGAGCCAAGGCTAGATGTAAGTGCCTTCCTTTTGTCTGACTTCTCTCACAAACAGCTTATGGCTTTGGGATTGCAACAGAACAGGCGGGAAGGTCCTCAAGTTCCAGTTGCTGACATAATCTAAGGCCAAAATCTTTTGACTACCCTAAACAGATGCATTAGATGAATTGTGCATTAAAAACAGGTTAAGCTCTAATTCTGGTTGCATAATAGGCACTAACTCTTCTGTTACAGTTACAGTAAGCTGAGAGACCAGTAACAGCGTTAGAGACAGAAAGCCCCCTAAATGAAAACAGCACAAGAACATTGAGGGATAAATAACAAATATTTTGCCTGAATTTTAAGGCTTTATCAAACATATTTTTTTCAAGATGTTTCTGATTCTCAAACAAGGTTGTTAAAGTAAAATTCTCATAAGAAATGTCTTGAAACTGGGCTAGGAATTTGGCCATGGGTGGTAGAATAATGTCTTACCCAGAAGAAAGACTTCAGTAAGTACCTCTCCCAAACCTTTCCCACTTACACCCTCATTTGCAGCAGAACAGATCCACTTCTCTGAGAACACTGAGACTATCAGGATGAAGAATCATCACTCTTCTAGCTTGTCCTACCTACAAACTGATCCTCATCCCTATACCCTACACATAACTGCTTCAGTCTCCCTTCCTATTCTAGGCCTACTTCCTTCCAGTTTCTTGCATGCTTTGATTTATTCCCTGTCTTCTTTATCTTTCCACTGACTGATAAACATTGCCACATCTCCCCTTACCCTTACAGAAAAAGGCTTCCTGAGCTCATTGGCCTCCCACAATTTATCACTCCCCATCTCTCACATTCAAACTTCTCAGAAGACTGATCTTCACCAGTGATATTTATTTTCTCATCTTTCATGGGCTCATCAAATGACAAAAATCTGGCTTCCACCTCTACCACCATCCAAACCACCAATGGCAGGGTCACCAATGAACTCCTCATTGCCTAATGCAATAGCTACGAATGTGTGACATTCGATGTTGTTTTTCACACCTCCTTGAAATTAACTACTCTCTGGCTTCTTGGACAGTGTGCTCTTTTGGTCCACCACCATTTTTTCTGAAGGTTTCTGCTCTGTTTCCTTCATTAGATCCCCTTCCATTGCCAATCTTATACAGATGAGTAAGTACTCCCTGTCATTTCTTTGCCCCAGTTTTGCTCCAGTGCATTTATTACCCTGTCACCAACATTATCAAAAACGCATGCATAAGGTGGACATCTCTCCTGCTTCAAATCCTTTCCCTATAGGATAAAATCCAAACTTCCTTTTCTTGCTTCTGCCCCCCTTTCCTATTACTCTCCAATATTCTTACTCTAAGAATACTGAATTATTTGCAGTTTCTTAAATATACCATTCTTTTCATCCATGCTATGGCTTACCCGTAATTTTGTTGAGGGCTGTCCCTAGTGTCAATCCAAATGACTTTGTTACCAAGATGGATCATATGCTAAAGGAATTTAGGAAAAACCATACCACTTCCATTGAAGAGGAAAACCAAAAGAACATTCTATGCTTGTTTCCTTACTACACTCTCTCCCGCATAGACACCAATGACATCAACAAAAGTCACTGATTATAATCTTAGCATCTTTCCATTAACCCCAAATATAACTTTTCACAATAGCATGCAGATGACAGGAGAATGAGTAGGGCTTCAGGATGCGCTTCAACTAGATCTGGATAGGGACAAAAACAGATTGTTTGTGTCTAGACTTTATTATTCCCAGATTTCTTAATTTACAATAAAGTTAAGATGAATCCTGTAAGGTTAGTGTCATGTATACCCTAAAAACACTTTTGGAAGCCGTCAAGATTTAAGGATCACTTCCTTCCTATGGAACAGCTCAGAGGCTGTTTGCACTTGTCTGGATATTTCCTAAGTTCTGTTCCTGCTGAGTTCTGAGGTCAGTTTGCCTGAAGATGTACATGAAAACAGAGATATAACCCTTGGTGAGGTCCAAGATAACCTAATTAAGTCATTGATTAATTTCATACTGTCCAGTCACTCCTTCACCCTCTGTATCTACTTAAAAAAATAAATGCATCCAACTTGTCACAAATTTTATTTTATATCCCCACCTAGTACCATTTCACATTCTGCTTAAGTACTTGGTCATCTATTACATGACTCATTAGTTTGGGTTCTCTGTAGAATTAAAGAAAGTTGCAGTAAAAATAATAAATGGAACCTAAGTTTCAACTACATCATCCATGCATGTTTTAAAAGCATCTTTCAAAGTCAATTGAAACTCATATACAATGCCAGGGATTAGTACTCTGTCAACCTCTTTTCTAAACTTTTTTTCTTTGTCCCATTACGTTGAAGTATTGATGAGTAAAATGGCAAATGTTTCTCTTTACTGGAATTCAGATCAAAGTGCATAAAACTGGATCAAATAAAGACTTCCTCCCAGGAGAAGTACCCAGGGGCCATCATATGAAATTCTATTTGGCGACGCTTCCATTTCCATTTTTCCTTCAAACAAAATTTGTAGTTACTACTGTAGTCAAGAAATTTAATAAAATGGAGGTTTCCTGCCTGTGTCCCTTAAGGAAAATTTGGTGAAGTTTCTAATTACAGAATCTTCCAAAGAGAAGTGACAAGGTTTCCTGGAGATTTATTTGAATAATTACATTTACAGAGTATGTAAATGCTATCTATGTAGTGTACTACGGGTACACTACTAGGTCAGAAAAATCTGAGAAATTGTTTTAATAGGAAAAGGAAACTAGACTAGAAGTTATTTATCTTGTAAATAAAAATATTTTGTTCCCATTGAATACATGTCCTCAGATTAAAAAGCAATTTTTTCCCAATATTTCCAACCTTCCCACAGATCATGGATTTTAGCAGAAAGGCAGACAGTGTGGTATGGTGAAGTAAACCGTGGCCGAGGTGGGCAGATCACGAGGTCAGGAGTTCGAGACCAGCCTGACCAACATGGTGAAACCCTGTCTCTACTAAAAATACAAAAATTAGCCAGGCGTGGTGGCCCCTTCCTGTAATCCCAGCTACTCAGGAGGCTGAGGCAGGAGAATCCCTTGAACCTGGGAGGCAGAGGTTGCAGTGGGCCAAGATCGTGCCACTGCATGCCAGCCTGGGTGACAGCAAGACTTTGTCTCAAAAGAAAAAAACAAAAAATGGCATCATAGGTTTTTTGGAGTCAGGCAGACCTGGTTTGAATTCCAGTGTTGTTATCTGTAAACTGTGTGATACTGGGTAAATTTCTTTTTTAAAAAATAACTTTTATTTTAGGTTTAGTGGTACATGTACAGGTATGTCCGGGTAAATTTCTTAACCTGTCTGATTTTCTATTTTCTCTTCTGTACAATGGGAATAATACTATTTACACCATGCATTGTTGTGAAGATCAGAGAAACTGTGTGTAAAATATCTAGCACAGTGTATGGCACACAGTAGGCACTGAGCAAGTTATAGCTACAGTTATTTTAATATATTAGAGCTGAAAGGCAGATCATCCTGAGCCCTTCAGTTTACAACTGAGGAATTTCAGGACCCATTGTTTAAATGCCCAATGTCATAAAATTAGTCATTGGCATCATTCAGCCTGTCTATCTTGGTGTTCAGCTAAATGAAACCACAGTGAGGTACAGTGACTTGCACGGAGTCACTGAAAGAAACCATGGGCATTACACATATTGAAAATGAAAGTCCAGGCTCCCTCACCTGGTATTTACCAAAACTTGCTGCCATTGCTAAAACAAACAAACAAACAAACAAAAAAAAAAAACCAAACACAAAACAAAAACCAAACCAAAACAAAAAAATCCCATGGCTTCTGACCTATTACCTTTTGCTGACTGTTTTTTA
>NC_045445.1:30019571-30065426 GCF_002776525.5 Piliocolobus tephrosceles | reverse complement strand
AAAATCCCATGGCTTCTGACCTATTACCTTTTGCTGACTGTTTTTTAACCCCACTGGATAATTTACTCCGAATTTAGAATGAATGATCTCAAAAGTAAGTTTCATTTCATCCTATTTTTAGAATAGATTTAGATTTTAGATAAGTCTATGAAATCGCCCTGCAGCATTTCATTTAAAGAGAATCTCACTTCTGATTCACTGACAAAGGTGAGTGCTGACTATATTCAGCATGGAGATACGTGCCATAGCTAGGCACCTAAGTGTTCTGACCAGCATTTTCAGAGCAACTGATGGCTGGACACAGGTTCTACCATCTGAGTTATTATAAAGATCACTAACAGGGTCTTCAAACACTGTTAGCATGGTTGAAGGAGATGTGGTGGCTACCTAGTGTGAACCACAAATCCCACTCCTTTAAGCATTCTAGTTCACTCACTGGATCAAAGCAGATGTTGACAACACCAGCTTCAGGAACGTTATGTGCAAGCTGTCCCAGATGGATTAGACATTTAGCTGTCTGAAGTCTGGGCTAGATGTTCTCAGGGCTCCTTATTGCTTTGGAATGAATGAAGTGTACCAGATTATGGCAAAGGAAGCTCTTGGATAGAAACATGAGTAAATCAAGCCAAAGGAAAATGTAGTAGTGGCTATGACAAGAAGAAAAACTTAGTTTAATATTAGCTTTAATAGATATATAATTTCATATTATGTATAATAAAGTGCTGAAATTTCATAAATTTCAGCACTCTCATTACTGATGCTTCAAGAATTCATGTAAATCCTGTTAATCAGCACTTTATTATTGCTGCTTTCCAAGAAAAAAAAAAGCTGCAGTGAACCAATTATTTGCTTTATTTGGAAAAGCTGAAATATTCATTCTCTATGTGGCAGGTTGAATGTGGTAGTTGAGGTGAGTGGTTTTCAAACTAGCAGCAACTCAGGAGGATGTCAATTTAAGGCACAATACAAGCTTGATTCCTCTCTACTTTTTATGCAGAAATCTTTATAATACCCTCAAGAATTTCAAACCTGTGTAAAAGGTGAGACTCAGCCTAACGTATTTTCTTGAAAGATGAGCTGATCATATGTTGCACCCGAGTTATTTATTCATTCATTAAATATGTATTGTGGACCCACTATGTATAAGGAAAGAGCTGGCACAGAGAAATAAAGAAAAAATTTACCATAATACTTGGGGGAGGCGGGGGCTTGTGTTCCCTTAGGGAAAATAAGTCACCCCCTGTAAACACCATTGAAATTCCTTTTAGGAATTCCTGGCATAGATAAGAGTACTTAATTGATCAATTACACAATAAGTATGTGTAGTGGGTCCCACACTATGCTAGAAGTTGGTGGGGAAGTGGGGAAGATTCCAAAATATTAGATGTGGTTTCCCATCTCAAGCAACTTATTTCAGTAGAAAAAATCTCCCATTCATGAAAGCACTGGAAGCAAAAGAAGGCAAAATAAAATCAAGTGCTAATTGTGTAGTGTAGACACTGTTAAATAAATTCAGATTTAATGGTATGGGGTTAGCCAGCGGGGCTTTATAAAAGATAAAGGCCTTGAAGAAAGTGAAGGCTTTAAACTGTGATACAAGTAGGAATTCAATCCCAATATAGCAAATGTCAAATGGTTAAAGAGTAACCTCTTAAAATTTAAAGTAATAAGTGACCATCTAATAAATTAAACACACTGACCTCACTACATTTATTGGCATGGAAAGACGTTCATAATACATTGTGTGTAAAACAGGTTACAGAACAGCATTGTATAATATGATTCTACTCTTAGAGAATTAAAATATCTGATATGCATTGAAAAAGTCTAGAAGGATAAATACTAAAATGTTAACAGTGGTTTTCTACATAAGCCTACAGTGGTAGACTTATGGGTGATTTTAATTAAATTTTTTTGTTCTCCCTTTTCTAATTTTTCTGCAACAAATGTTTGTATTATTTGTATAATAACTAAGAAAACACTGGCTTTGTAAGCCAAGTAAAATGAATAATTTCTAAAAATCACTAACATAAATGCACGCATGTATGCATGCGTGCAGACACACACATACACACACACACACACACATCTTGGAGACGGAACTGAGAAGAGCAGTTAAATAATTAAGATGGCAGGGTCAATGATATGTGATGACAGACTTAAAAGTTGACTATCCTTCAACTTGTGGCCTAAGATTGGCATATGATTCAATCCAGAAAAACCAGAAGTTAATTGGGAGACACAGATTTGTTCACTAGATTCTAGGCAATTAAATTGAAGGTTGGTCCTTGAAGACTGAGAAGTAAATTTAGGACAAATAAAAATAAGTCCAAACTCCCACAGAAGGCAACAGAAAAAAATTGAAATTTGTTATTCTAGAGGCAATATCAACTGAAAATATAAGTAATTTCCAGAATGATTCAGATAAATTAATGGAAGAAAAGTTCATTGAAGATTCATAATTTTGTTAAGCAAAAGTCAGGAACATTTAGGGTCTGTGAGATATTCAACATACTTAACAGTGGTGGAAGACAGGCACAGACCTTATCCCAAGCAACGCAGGCTGAAGAGCCAAAGCAGGGGCCTGCAAGCTCTCTGGTGGGTCAGGTTAACCCTTTAGTTGCTGGACTGTAGGGAGTTTCCAGGAGGTAACTCTGGGGTGGGTTGGGGTGCCAGGGAGGCACTCTGAGGGTTCTGGCTAATATTTATCAACTAGAAAAGGAAGCATTTCATTCTTTTAATAACAGTTATAACCATACTAATGTACATTGGCTAAAAATGCATTATGTGCCTTGGATGTGTCTACTGGGACAGACTTCAGTAGTTTGGCTCTCAGAGGCAAAATATTGAGATTAGCGGATGGGCTAAAGTGTGGCAACAGTCTCAGGATTTTATAAAGTCAAATAAAATCTTTAGATGACCCAAGGGTGTGTGTGTGTGTGTGTGTGTGTGTATATATATATATATATATATATATATATTTTTTTTTTTTTTTTTTACCTCGAGGGCTATTCAGTGAAGCTTCCGATGCTCTCCCACCATCTCCACAATGACTCTGGTCAAAGGGAAGGCACTGATCACCAGTTCCTGCCACCACTTCAAAATTCTTGGACAGATCTTTCGTCTCCACAAGAGATTTCAACTTGTAGACTTTGCGAGTATTGGTGTCTGATAGATAGAGTGACTCAGACACAGGGTCCATAGCCAGATAGTATTTGTGAGCAGGACTTGTGCTAAGGAAGAGAAAAGGAAAATTATTCAAGGCAATTTTTCAACATGAATTCCCTGGGCTCAGCCTTTTGTCACAAATGGAAAAATCTTTTGATAGATGAGTGAATTCATTTATCTTCCTTCTTAAGTATCAAGGAGAGGGATACTTCTCTGTTTTTGTAATAGTGGGTCTAGTTATGAAACAAATCTAATGTGTACTGCTAACCCATAATGATGCTGACATTCCAATACCATCCATTTGGGGGTAGAAAGAAACAGAATACAGGAAATCTCAGGAAGTAATTTTTCTCTTATTATCCATACTATTATCCAATTACCTACTAGATGACTTCTGGGTGCCTCAGTCACCTTAAACTCAACATATCCAAAACAGAAGTTACTTTCTTTTCCTGCTTTCCCCATCCCTCATAAACCGACTTCCTCTCTCTTGGGCTTCCTGCCTCACTTGTGGACAATACCATCCTCCCAGGCCCCAGTTGTCAATTGAAAGGCATGTCCAAAGCTCAAGGAGTGTCACTAAGGGAGGATCATGCTGGAGATATACTGCCAAACTTCTTTGCAAGCTTCCCTTTTTCAATTGACTACCACATTTTTCTAATCTGTTTTTTGTTCTTTCAGGACATAATGGAACTGGTTATATTTAACCTTTTTAAAGTTATAATGGCAATCATGTGATTGTGTAATCGCATAGTTATACCTCCTAAAAGTGACCCTAAAGTTACCTTGTTTGGATTTTGGCATTCTTGAAACTTTTCTATTACATATTCACATGGAATCTCAAGTTATTTTTATCTGTATAGATGGCTGAGTTTGTTTATTATTTTGATTCTTCCTAATTTCAGTTTTTCAATGGCTACAATAACCTTAGTTTTGGAGACATTTTACTTGAACCTAAGGTTCATGTAATACTGACATCATCCAAACCCCAAATGTGGAAGTCATCCCTAATCCCTCTTTTGCTCTCCACATGCAATTGTATCTGTTAACTAACTTTCAGAAACATGCTCATCTTCCATCCCTATGCCATTACATTAGTCCTATCTTTCTTCATCTCTGGCCTGGAATATTTTCTATAGATCGACATGTAGGATGTGTTTTTGAAATCTTAAATCATTTTTTCCCATGCTGCCTGCAGAGTTATTCTGATCATTTGGCTCCCATCTTTAAAAACTTTTTAATGTTTCTTGGTGTGTTAGCCAAGCCTTTCCTCTCTTAGTTCATTCTCACATGCCTTTTGAAGCTTTATTTGGGCATCATCTCCTGAAGGAAACTTTCCCAGTCTTCCCTTCTCCAGTCTGGGTTATTTGCATTATCTTACCTCTATTCTGGGGATTACATATCATATTAAATTATTTGTTTACGTGTTGTTTGCATCTCCCTCTCCTGCCCTGCCTGTCTCAATAAAGCTTGGTGGAGAGCAATCTTGTCTTGTTTATCTCTGATATGCTCATTGCCCATACCTCTGCCTAGCACCCAGTTGTCAAAGCCAGAAACCAGAAGCCATTCTTTTCTACCTCCTTCTTTCCACCATTTCCCACATCCAGTGAAAGGTGGTTTTTAAATTCTACTTTCTAAATTCTTCTCCAGTCTGCTTACTTCTTTTTATCTCTGCCGTTATTACTCTAAGGCCTCATTATCTCTCATCTGAACTACTTCCTTGGTACCATTGCAGTACTGTGTATTTGTTTACTAATTCATTAAAAATCATTTATTAAGTGCATACAATGTACCCAAGAACTGTGCTATGTTCTAGAGACCTACTTGTGTGCAAGATACACACGGTTTCTTTCTTTATGAAACTCACAGTCTAGTGTGAGAGACAGATAAGTAGACAGGATATGACTACCATGAGTCCAAGTGTTATGACAGGAGAAACAGAGGGAAAGAAATTAGTAAAGAGGAGGGACTTGTGTCTTAGCAGCATCTATCATATGGTATTAGCATTAGTTTTAAAACTTATTAAATGAAGTCCATACTTATTAGATTTGCTTAGTTTTTACCTAATGTTTTTCTGTTCCAGGATCCCATCCACGATAACAAATTATATTTAGTCATCATGTCTTCTTAGGCTCTTCTGTGCTGTGACAGTTTCTCAGACTTTTCTTGCTTTTGATGACCTTAACAGTTTTGAGGAGTACTGGTCAGGTATTTTGTAGAATACCCTTGACTGAAACGTGTCTGATTGTTTTTTCTTATAGTTAGACAGGGATGATAGGCTTTTGGGAGGACGATCACAGAGGTAATAAAGTGCCATCCTGATCAAATTATATCAAGGGTACATACTACCAACATGATGTACACTAATGGGTTTGACCTTGATCTCCTGGCTGAAATAGTGTTTGTCAGATTTCTTCACTGTAAAGAGACTCTTTCTCCCCTACTTTCCACACTTTACTCTTTGGAAGGAAGTAACTACGCGTAGCCAACACTTACGGAGTAAAGAGTTATGCTCCACCTTCTTGAGGGTGGAGTATCTACATAAATTGTTTGGAACTCTTCTAAATGGGAGCTTTATCTCGTCTCCATGTATTATTAATTCAACCGTTTATGTCAGTATGGACTAAGGGATATTTATTTTATACTTTGCATTAAATCCAATGCTACTTTATTTTGTTGCTCAAGTTATTCCAGCTTTAGCCATTGGGAGCTCTTTTTGTTGACTCATGTGTCCCTTTGCCATATCCCCATCAATGAGGGATTTTTTTTTAGCCCTTCCTTTCTTTCTGGCACTATAAGATGCTCTGGGCTCATCTGCTATACCCCCTGCCCCAATCCTAGAATCAGCCATTTCTCCAAAGACCCCCCCCGCCCCGGTTCCCTGTATTGGAGAATGGTATTAGAAACCAAGATCTTGGTGTTGGGTGTAAGCACTGTTTTTTTTTGTTTTTTTTCCTAACATATCTTTCTCTCCAACTACACTGTGAGCTCTTTGCAGGCAGGAACCATATTCATATTCATCTCTCTATTCTCAGTGCCAACAGAGGCCCTGACAGGATTGGTGCTTAGTAAGTGCTAAACTAAACTGAACTGCAGGATATAAAACTAAGACATAAAAGAGTTCAGGCCTTGCTACTTAGGCAAAATGGAGGGGAGAAGGACCGGAATGTTATTAATTGTATTTGTAATTATATTTGCCCTCCAAGCATATTTATGTATGTTAATAATAATCAGGCTGGCAAATACTAATTTGAGACTGTTTATAGTTTTAACTGGAAAAAAATAGGTTCAACTGGAATATTTCATTTTTTCCTACTTACCTTCATCAAGTAAGAGAATCCAGTAGATTCCAGGGACACTTCCAACCCTGGAACCACGATAACGGGTGCTGTAAATAAACTATGAAGGGCCCCAACAAACCCTAGAATTGATTTGGCAGCCATACCAGACAAGGCATCTCTGTGGGAAAAACTGCTTCAATAGGGGTTTGAGTAAAAGTCTTTACATATATAGTTAAATTTTTGCCTTCAGAATAGAATTTTTCCAATGCGCTCAGATCTTTCTAGAAAAAAGAAGGGGTCACAACCCTTCTCTGAAACAACTACAATACTTTGATAGCCAGTTTGTGGAGTTTCAATTCAGCCAGATTAATCATGCTTTGTTTAGGAAGAATTCATAGGCTATTTCTCCAAGAGAAATGCTATTTGCACAAAAGCACTTTGGAATGCAGTACGTTCATTCATTATTGAATACCCCCAATGTGCCTGTGAGGAAAGTTAGAATTAGCAATCTCCTCAAATCTCAGCCAGGAAAACCCAGACACATAGGGAGCTTGTCCGGGGTCACTAACAAGTTTGGGCCTGGACCAAGATTAGACTAGATTATATGTGATTTTATGTGCAAAATATCATCAGAATACTCTTGCTCTGAAGGCAGCAAAACAAATCAGTGTTCCTGTCTTCTAATGAGCAACATGTCCTATTTTGCTCAGCCAGACTGTTCTCAAACTTTGTGTACTAGCCTTTAGAAAATAGAATAGCCCAACATACCAAAGTCAAATCTAATCAATGTTATTTTCTTGATAGCCAGCAGTCAGGAAGGTCCCTCCTATCAATATGTAACTTGCTGTTTTATGCCATTTCTCAAGTGTACTTTAGCTCTTTTGAGGTTGATTTCTTTCTACTTTCTGAAAACAAGCCATACCTGAGAAAGAAAAAACCACTGGACTATATTCCAATTTGCTTTAATCCCTTGTGTCTCAATGCAAATTGCAATTTGAGATATGTGAAGTTTCTTTTACAACTTGTGTGTTAGGCTTACTATCACCTTTTGGTTAGTTTTACATTCAAGCAATGCCCCTCAACTTAGCAAAGATCACTTCATTCATGCTAGTTAAAATCACATAGATTGTTAAATGGGCAATTAATGTTTATAATTAATACTGTGCAACACTTTACCAGTAAGCAATTTGACAACCAACTTAATTTGCTTAAGGAATCAGTTATACCAAAGTAGCAAGGCTGATCTTCTGTACTGGCATTTAGGAAGTGGCATTGCCCAAATGAAATCCAGATTAGAAACCCCATCAGTGCCATTTTGATGACAATTGGCATTCAGAAGTGAACAAATTCAATTTTCTCCTTTGCAATTTCAGGTAATTTAGAACAGTTCTGACAAGTGTAATGCATAAACACATTGAATAGAAATATTCATTCTGATTAATTTCAGAGCTATGTGCCATTGTCTGTAAATGGTCATTTTAAGGTTTTCCTATTACTTCTTTTTGGTGGAAAGAAATAGAAACAGTAAGGTCACATAAAATAACAAAATCGTATTAAAGAAGGTCATCATGGTCACTGTCTCTTAATACACTTGACAACTATATTTTTGGATCTAGGGAGATTGCTGTATTACCTCTCTCTCTACCTGCAATTTGAAAACATCAAATCTATTTAAACTTACCAACTCATTTGTGTTATCGCCTTAGGGAAACATAATGAGACTTCAGGCCTTGCTTTCCCATGAAGTACTGAACTGTCAGCTTTCACTTATGAATTGTTCTCTTTTCAGTATATTTTGATCCTCCAGCAAATCCTACATAGTGGACCCCTCTTCTTTTGGAAGACACTTACCTGAGTTATAACTTCCAAATTTACGTTCACACTATTCTTTAACCTTATTTAGGAAGAAAAATTTTCCTATTAACACATTATTAAGAGGTAGTCTCATAGGCAATAGGGGCCATTAGGTAGCTGCTGATGTGATTTGCTTACCTATGTCTGGTATCTCTGTTTCTAGGGTGCACAAGGTATCCACGAGTGGCAAGCAAAAGCAAACAGAGAGTCATCAGTATCATTGAACAAGCCAAACCTAACCAGACACACCAATTCCTAACTCAGATTGTGGCATTTAGAGAGACTTTATGGGGTCAGGCGTGCAAGCCAAAGTTGATCCAATCCCTCCAGGCTTTGCCTCCTAAGATGGTGTCAAGGCGATTGCATATTTTGCTTGGTGGATGTGCAAAGTTCTAAGGCAGATTTTTCAAAAGGTTCTCTCTGGACCATCTGCATCAGGATCACTTGGATTCTTGCACTTGTGCACTTCCTAGGGTTCTCCCTAGCCCTATTGAATCAGAATCTTGGGTGTAGGTGGGGCCTGGAAATTTTATTTTTAACAAACTTGGCTGGCAATTGTGATGCAAAATAAAATTTAGGAACCATTGAGCTAGGGGTTGAAGAAGCAGCCACGGCAGAGGGACTAACCATTTTAGGCTTTGGTTTGATAGCCATAAGCACTCTATCAAAGTGTAAAATCACTGTTTTATTATCAAGTTGTGTGTACAGACAGACATCCCAACACTAACCCTAAGCCACTTATCTGATCTCAGAGATAAGATAGGAATATCTGTTGTACAAATTCCTTAGCAATATTAAAAAGCTCCTTAACAAGTTGAAAGTGTAAGAGTTTTCTTTTAGACCATGACAGAATATCCTTGACATCAAAACTGCTGATCAAAACAACTTCAATAAAACACATTGTACATCAACTATTAGGGCTTTGTGTCTTCCAGCCATCCATGCTCTAAGGGGCAACTGGGGTAGGCAATAGAGGATTGTTGGGCCAGAAGAAGGAGAATACTTTGGTGGCTCCTGATTTGTAAGCCTCTTGGCAGAGGGTATTGCCTAGAGCATTTCATGATGGGACCCGGTATGAGGTTTCTCACACAGGGAGTGTAGTCTGTGTATAGGCCTGACTTTGGGACAAGTCTGCCCAGAATTAAAAAGCTATAATCATCTGTGAAATACAGTCATTTTAATTTTTAAAATCCTTTTAAATCTGGCCCTATGTCATTTTTAAAACATAAAGATAACCTTTTTTTAAAAAATCTAAACTAGGAAATGGTCTTATTCTTTGGAATCTCAGGGAAGAAGAAAATATACAAAATTTTTCATCTGAAACTATCTGCTACAACAGATTCAACTCTTTTTAAAAAGAACCTCTCTGAGATTTTACTAGTTGGGCCACAGGTCAAGGTTCACTGACTTTTCTGTTTCCTTTGCTCATCTCAAAAGGGTAGGTATCCTGTAGGTTGAAACAAAGGTGAACTGATAAGGATGAGGAGCTCTGATTAGAAACCTGGCCGCAGGCATTTGTGCCTCTTTCAATTTGTTTGTCTCTAGACACTTTCATTTGCACCTCTTTCAATTTCTTTGGCTCTAGACACTTGCCTGTTTTTGTGGCCTCTAAATTATAGAATGAGTGTGCTTGAGGCTAGCTGTAATTATTGTGACATAGGTGATCCTCCTGAAGGAAGTTTAGTTGTGAAAGTACTAGAAAGATCTCATTAAAACATGGTTTAATCTAAAACAGATTCTTATGGTACAGAACCATTTATGTGGCTACAAAGGGGTTTGAAATTCTTACATGATGGCAAGGAGTGAGAGGGGGATGGTTTGACTTTCTTGCAGCTGCTTCTGATTCTGCCAATAATGTCACTGTGAATTTGGAAAGATGTCCCATATTATGCAGAGCAGCTTCTCTCATTAACATCTCAGAGGGAGGAAGTGAAAATGACGGAATTTATTTCCAGTGTGTGACCTTGTTCTGTCTCAGAATTACTTTTCGTTAAGGATTTAGGACTGAGCCACCACCAAAGTCAGTCTGCTATCTAGCTACCAACTGACTACATGCTGAGGTGTCAGTGTGTGAGCTCTTCACAAGGGCCTGGGCCCATCCGTGGGCACCACCACCTGGCAATGGACCAATTTGAAGCTTGCCACGAGTTAGGAAGAGAAAGAAATTTCAAATCTTTTTAGAGCAAGACATGCTTCCAATGTTAGAGTCTTTAAGTTGACCTTTGATTTTCTCAAGATCCAGGTGATGAAAGGGTCATGTACTCTTCTTTTTTAATTTAAAAGAAAATTATTGATATGATTTGTATACCATAAAATTCACCCTTCTAAAATGTGCAATTCAGTAGTTTCCAGTACATTCAGAGAGTTGTGTAGCCTTTATCATTATTCAATTCCAGAACATTTTCATCACGCTATGAAGAAACTCCATACCTATTTGTGGTCACTTCCCATTTTCCCCCTCTCTCAGCCCCAGGCAACCACAAGAATGCCCTATTCTAGATATTTCATATAAATTGAGCCATTTAATATTTGTCCTTTTATGTCTAGCTTCTTTCACTTAACATAATATACCATCTATTCCTTTTATATTTTTGTGAGGTAAAGAATGGAAAGGAGGACATATGCCAATTTTGGAGCTGTTTTCTAGTGACCTGGCATCATGGGAGTTTGAGTGGCCTGCATTGTGGTGACTGCAGCCCTTTACTTGTTCTTCATGCTGTTCTCAGCTTCTTTTCATATTCTTGGCCAGAAACATTTGACATTGAAGAATGGTCTGCCCTTCCTGCTCCTCTTTCCCTTGTCTTCTCCCTTTGGACATCAGAGCATACTCCTGATTGTCACTGACTTATCAGAGATTCCAACGCCAGCAACCCTCATCCAAGATTACCTTCCCCCATGCTCTGGCTCTGTTCCTTGCCCTTATCACAACTTACCCGTCCTGTTTTAGGGCCCGGTTTCCAGCTAGCAGTCCCTTTGAAAAGCAATCTGATGAATGAATCCATATCGAGGGACTCATGAATGCTTTTAGCTTGATGAGCCATTCTAAAAGAGGTTCATGTTTTGGGAAATCTTAGAGATGCAACGTTTCAATTCAAAGCAACATATTTCTTAGAGTGAAATTTTTGGGCACCATGGAAGGCCAGTGAAGACGTCTTTGGGTGAGGTGGAGGGAATCCTTGAGTACCACTGCTAATACATGAGATCAAACTGGGGAGGTAACTACCTATTTCATCTACATGCAGTGCTTCTAGTATTTGTAGCTCCAATGCTGTTGACAAGAGGATGGTTCATGGCCATTTCTGAGATATTTGTAGAGCTCTCAAAGCTCCATTTCCATTTGTTCCTTCAGCGGAGAGCTCTACAAGTTCTCCTGCCTCTCAGCATTCTAACTGCCCCTAAGTGGCTGCTATTCCAGTTCTACTCCATTCCCAGTCAATGACAGGAATCAAGTCCAGAGCACAATGTATGAAATATTAAGCAGTTGCTGGAAAAGAAACAGGAAAATCTCAAGAGAAATTTTCATGTCACATTGACATTTGTTGAATCCAAATTACTTAAGATACCAAAAAGCATTTGCCAGGCTCTTATTTTCTTATCTCTTTCATTTTTAAGGGAAGGACAAAATAACTATCTAGAGAATAACGAAATCTTGAACAATAGCAGCATGAGGTTTTTATAAAGAATAAATCATTTCCAGTCATGCTTAATGGGTTTTCTAATAGAGTTGTGAAATTAGAAGATGAGAGGGGTACAGGGGGATATTACATATTTGAATTCTTGCAAAGCACTTGATATGGTATCTGTTTTTACTTATATAATTATCCCTGTTAGTTTCAGAAAACTTAAAAGTGGTCCTGAGGCTATAACAATTTAAAAAGTCAACTAAGTCATAATTGATGAGAAATAGTTGAAGGACTTGTAGATGTTTAGACTGAGGAAGAGAAAGCTCAGGAACCTATGACAGCTCTCCTCACACTTGTGAAAGTTTGTCAGGTAAACGAGGGAAGTGACTTATGTACTGTTTTAGATGCTACCATTTGCCACTACCGAGTGAATTTTTCACAAAGGCAGATTTTGGCTGAATATAAGGAAGAATTTTCTAATGGAGCAGTCCAAAGATGCAATGGATCTTGAGAAGTACTAAAGCTTCCCGTGATTGAAAGAGATCAATGTAGAGACAACAAACCATCAGGCATGGATTGGGCACAATTTTGGACCTGATACCCTCATGGATCCTTCTAATACTAAGCTCACAAATCTGTGATGTCATTTTTGTTCTACTGAAATCTGTGTGTGTCTGCATATATATATATGTATGTATACATATATGTGTGTGCATATACACACACACATGCATATATAAGTATCTATCTATCTATATATATAAATACAAGGAGCAAATCCCTAGTGAAACCAACACCTAAACTATCCCACATAGAAGTGAATCTATCTTAAAATTTTTTTCAAAGGATGTATTTTTAAAGTTACAGAGGTTTAATTGTATGATCTTATAAGCTTTCCTTCTTTATTATCTTACCTCAATCTCCCACTGGAAGGAAGCTTTAAGATGTATACATATGAATGAAATCTGCAGGAAACAGGCAAAGTGGTACTATATACTTAAATAATAAGAAATAATACTGTTTCTCTTGGCAGATTTCTAATGATAGTGATATTGTTTACTTTTCCTTTTCCTCCTTGTTCTACCAGTGGGGGACTAGCTAGAGGAAATAAATGATTGGCAACCAATGAAAATGAAGTTATTTTTGAGGTCAGATGTTTCAATTGGAAAGAGTTCAGATCAATAGGGCTGAGGCAGAAAATATCTACAGTCTTCCAATCTTCAAACTTCCAAGGACATCTGGAATTGTTCAGTGTGGTCCAATATGAAACAAAAAGATCTAGAAGGGCATCCATTAGGGGCAAACTATATGTCCTTCCAAAATGTCATCAAACTTTGGGCTGAGAGCTACACATCTGTGGATCTCTAAACAGGTTAAATTGTATGTGTCATGTAAGAGGATGCTCAAGTATAAACCTGAAGTCAATTTTATAGATAGGGAAGAGAACTACTAGAGAACATAGTAGATCATTTACATAATGAATAACCTGATAGGATCAAAATCTATAAGGCTTTCTATCCCATTCTATAATCATCTGTTGACAATATTGCTTCTCTATTCACAATTTTAAATATAACCAATAACATAATGGCTATATTAGTCTGTGTTTCCAGGAATCAGATGACTCAACCAAGAAAAGTGACTAATTTGCATAGGGCACAGAGCAATTAAATTAACTGATCTTAAGAAAAAAACTGGTACAAAGTGAGGTTTTTATCTAAATACAGTAGAATCAATGACCATTATGGTTCTTAAGATAGCACAGCCTTATTAAATCACCTTATTTCTCCGCAGGAAGTTTAAATTTGGAAAATTTGTAAAGCAAATACATACATCCACAAATTATATGTACAATGTACAGTACACATATAGGCAACTGATCAGGATAGATGCTTTTTTTTTTTTTTTTTTTAAAAAAAGTGAATCTAATAAGAGCTATATTAGTTTCTGAGTAAACATGACAGCTAATGACAGCTAATGTGTGCTGACATAAACTGGTTTGATGGTTTTGACTATAGTCAAACAGTTAGGGAGTTACCTGTCAATTAGATCAAAATGGTCATGTATATTCAATTAGCTTATTTCTTTGATGGCCAATCAAATGAGTGTTGGAATAGAGAAGAAATAATTGCCTTTTCTCCTTGAACCTAATGCAGGGGATATTAAACATGAGTCTATAAAAGGGCTTCATCTACAGGGACTGGTTGCTGGTGGGGCAGTGGGAAGTAGGGAACTCTAAGGAAGGGAAAAAATGCAATCCCTTAAATCATATATGCCATTTTGTGTGATTTTGTTTTTCCTAAGGAGAGGGGTCCATAGCCTTCAGTAGATTCTCAAAGGAATCTAACACTAATAAAAAAATGTTAAGAAGAACTACTCAAAAGGATCTCAACTCAGAAAAGCCGGTTAGCTTGAGAAAAGCTCTCAAGCTAAGCGAGAGAGCCTTGATTTGTGAATTCAAAGTGTGTGCAAGTGAAGAGCTGAGACAATGAGACAAAACAGTGTCATGGAATAAGAATGAATAGAGGCATTGAATAGTACTTCAAACTGTCAGAAACTAATTTTTCTTTATACTGAGAAAATGAGTTTGCGATTAGAGTCCAAGTTATTCTATTTTATACTTCGAATGGCTTTGTGTTGAAGGTCATAAGGTACTTTGGACTAAAATGCAAATCTGCAAACTGTTAAGGATCCTTGACCAAGAGAGAATCTCATCAATGAATGACAATTGCTCCACTTTAGGTAAATTTACATTTAAATTACAAAGAAAAGGACTAAATTTAGCTAGAGTTTAAAAAATATTAATATAATTTTTTGTTTTGTTTTTGTAGATAATTTTACTGTTTTTCCTTTGAGGAGTTAGCTATATAGGGGTTAGCTATACAGGCTTTATAGGGTTAACCATGTAGACTCAGCAAGACAAGGTCTCTGTCTACTTGACAGTCTGGATGACTGGAAACATTCAGATGTTGAATGAATTGTTCAGTGCTCCCATCTATATTTGGCATTATGTAGATAGAGCATCGCTAGGGTTTTGAAAACAATGTGGACTGTGGTATAAATCATTTCCACATCTAGGCATACAACCAACCATCTGGGCCTTCCTGTTGACTTTCCAGTAAGTAGGTGCCCAAAGAGATGTGCTGCTGGAAATGACAAGTCGCCATGAGGTGTAACATCCTGAGGTACATGAACACTTGATTAGGGTAGGGTGCTATGAATTAGTACCTCTCTAGACTCTCTAAAAGTGCTTTGTCTTTATTATAAAGTCTTAACTTTACAGTCTATTTTTTCATTAGCTAAGGGATTTAACAGCTTTCTTCCCTATGACAGCCTTTGCTATTATAATTAAGAAATGTATTAAAACTGGAGTGAATTAATGTGAAAAGTGGATGGGGGCTTGGGACTAGAAGATTTCACTAGGTGTGAGGGAATAACTCAGTATTAGAAAACGGAGGTATATTCCATAACAAGCATGATAATCTGAAAATTTTTGAGAAATGCCCTTATGTATTCAAATTTACATGCTTGTGTGAAAGTAAGTGTTAAATGAAAATGGCCCAAGACTTCTCATGTGTTTTAATTGGCTTTGATGATGCCATGTACATACGAGTTATTCTATCAATGTCTCTGCTCTCCAGTCACTATATTTGATCACTATTTGTCAGGTCATTGAGGAGAAGCCTGAAGAAAAAATTGTTTTATGGAATAGTTCATAGGATAGCATCTAGATCTTCTGGAACATAGAGAAACTTTAAGCCAAATGTTCCAGACGCATGTGTCGGGAATACAGCTGTCATAACTAATTAGAAAGAAGGCTCTACCAGTTTACCCGGGGGACAGGAAACAGGTTTGTGTATTCTTAAGGAGATGGGAGTTGAAGCTTCCCTATTCTATAACTCCAGAAGATACACATTTGTGTCTTATAATCTCAGAAAGGGAAGAAATAAGTGAATTAAACCATAGTCAATTTAGTCATAATCTTTGTGGAACTTCAGGATATGGAATACTAAAAGCTACGAATTCCTTACAAAAGGTGTCAAAATACTTTGTACTCTCAAGAAAATTATTAAACCGTGTGAGAAAATCTAAAGATAAGTGCTTTAATTATCATGGGGTAGGGCTTTTAAGGGTAAAGAACCAGTTCTTCCTTCTTTATCATGCCATGAAAACCAGATTTCCATTTTCTTGTTTATGAAATGACCATTTCCAAAGATTGGAAATAAAAACTTACGAAGTTTAGCCTTTTGGATCAGACAGTATCTCTCCCAACTAGAATGGAATAGTTTTGATGAGTCTTCACAGTGGCCAGCAGTGAGTGAGTGACTTACTTGAGTGCTTGGAAGTATTGAGATCCATGTCAGTGTCAGCACTGTATACAGGGAAGGACATACATACAGTGATGTTAACACTTCCTGGTTCTCCAAAGTAGTGCTCAAAGGATCCTTCAAGTAGGAAGAGTGGGCACGTTGACCTTTGTCCCTATTCCTGCATCTTAACTCAGTGCTACAATAGGGGCGATTGCATTTTCTGCTTCTTCTGGCAATGCTTTGTCTTTTCATGTTATCTTGCTTTTTGCTTTATCTGCTAAGCAAATATATAGACATAAGAGAAGACTTACCTCAATTCCAAAATACTAACGGAGTTCCCCGAGGGAAATATTCTCCTTACAAAATTGAAGTCGCCAACATACACACTGCCATCAGGGCCAGAAGCTAAGGCGACAGGAGCAAAGAGCTTGTTGTTGTGGGCTGGGCCATTGCAATTGGTGCAGGCTACACTCCTTTGGTGTCCATTACCCATTATGGTTGATATGACTGGGGGTTGCTGGGAAATGAACATATTTTCTCCATTCCCTTTATGTATGATTCCTAGATTCAAGGAAAACAAAAAGAGAATTTAAGAAAAGCAATTACCACAAAATAATATCTGCAATATTTTAATTTGCTTTTCATCATTCAAAGCAGGAAGGAGCTTTGGCCTGGCATAAGAGAACCTGAGAGTGAAACACACACTTTCCTCAGTTTTGTTTAACTGCATAACCACAACAAATAGTAGCATAATGCTTTGCCTCAGTTTGTCCATCTGTGAAGTAGGGTAATGCAACCAGTCCTTATAATGTTGATTCTAAATGACTCAATAAAGCATTTGATGACTAACTTTTAATGACCTATTCACTCTGGGCTCTGTGAATCATCTCTGGCTACATTTCCATATCTGGCTGGCTCTTTTTTGATGCCTAGCACATACCTGTCTGACTTCAAATTACCCTCACTATGAAACCGGTTCCTGAAAAGAGAATATCAGTCAATTTTAATATTAAGCTTAGCAAAACACAATCAGGAAGGTAATCTACTTCTGTGAAAAGAAAAGAAATCCTACTGCTAGAATGTACTTCAAAGATATATGAAAAAAACTTAAATTTTCCACTCTTTTGGACCATATCGCACTATCATCAGTGCAGGAAATAGAGATACTGACTTATGAAAATGCTTTGCAGACATTCTGTGTGGGCAATCTCATCCATACCCACAGCTTTAACTCCCATTTCTATATGCTGAAACTTTCTCCCATCCAGAGAGTTCTTAACTGACATGAAATTTCCTTCTAGACCTTTTTACTTGGACCCCCCATAATTACCTCAGACTCAAACATATAAAAACTGAACTCACTATTTTTCTGCAACCCCTCCCAAACCCCGCTCTTCCTCTTGTGTTCCCTAATCATCTTGTGAGTGGTCGTACCATGCATACAATTACCTAAATTGGAAATCTGGATATCACCATGGCTCTTCTTTCCCCCCATTCTTGAAACCTGATTAATCATTAACTCCCATTGAGTCTATCCCTTAAAATGTGTTGAAACCAGTTTCTTCTCCACTATTTCCACATTAGTTTAGTTTTTCTTAACTTCTTGGTCTCCTGGTCTCCATGCATACCCATTTCCAGATCTGCGTCCCCACTCCTGCCACAGAGATTATTTCAGTCTGTGGCTTAATATCTTTCAATAGCTCCATATCCCTTTAGGATAAAGGGCACATTCCTTATTGTTAAGACATACAAAGTCCTTCATGATTTGGTCCTTGACTACTTCTTCAGTCTCCCCTCTCATCATGCTTTCATCTATATCCTGAGATCTAGCCAGAACAAACTACTTATGGTTACTTTCACCTACTTCCATTCCTCTATGTTTTTGTCCAGGCTATTATCTTTATCTTGAATGCCTTCCTCATCGTGTCTGCTTGGGGAAGTTCTATTCATCCTTTAAAGCTCAGCTCAAGTTTTCTTCAATGCTCCATCAAGGCAGAGTCAGTTACTCCCTCCTCTGTGTGCCCATAGTTTGTTTTCCATAGCTCTGTTACAACATTTATCACATTATGTGATACAGTTTTTATTACTTCTCTTTCTCATTAGAACATGAATGAGTTCCTTGAAGGCAGATCCTCTATCTTACTCCTTTCTATATTTTAGTGCCAATCCCTGTGGCCAAATCATTATAAGTGCTCAGTAAATGTTGAAAATAGACTTTGAGTTTCTCATAGTTTCCTTGTCTAAATTCCAATGATTTTGCAAGCCTGCTGAGCCTGGGCAGAAAATCCAAGGAACAAGTACTGCTGTGCTAAATGGCTCAAGTCAGCACAGAATGAGCCAGGGCAGGTGAAACATCCATGTCGTGGGAAGGCATGCCCATGTGTCAGACTGAAGTCACTGATAGCAAATGAACGGATGCAGTTATACAGTTAAACCTTATTTTTTTCTCCCTTTCCCCCCACTGTCTATCTCCTTGCATTGCCTTTTATTCTCCCTGAACATTTCCTGAAATGTCTCCTTATTTTTCTTCCAACTTTTGGTACCACAGTCCTACCATAGAAACTATTGATCACTCTGAGGTAGGAACATTGCTGGCAAAAATAAACAAGAGGGTAAAACATGCTACAATACCATGGTGGCAATATATGGTTGGAAAGAGCCTTCCAGCAAACAAAAATCCCATCCGTCATATAGTATTTGGATTTCAAATTTAAGTATTTTTACTTTTCCTTCCAGGGCGATTTCTGGCTACTTTTGCAACATATGATTTGCAGGAGCAGCTGTGAGTTTATGCCCTAACAAATTGGTCTTTTATTGCAGAACTGTGAGATTTCTTGAGGATCACTACTTTCTTATTATTTTATTAATAACTTTATTAGGTAGTAGAGACCTTTCTTAAGATTTAGAATAGTTAATTAAGTAAGATTAATAGGACTGAAGTTCATTTCCCAAAAAACATTTAGTTGCAGTGTGGTCAGTATTGTAATTCAAATAAATGAGGAGGAGGTGAATGAGAACTGGAATGACAGTTGCACAACACCATTGAAGAGAAATCTCTTGATGATTGCTAACAGAATATTCTACAAACGAGACTATGATATGTTCTTTAATAAATGAGGAAACCACTGTTTAGCATGTCAGTATTTCAGCAATGCACTGTAGTGTATACCATTCAAAAATCTTTCCAATTATTGGCTTGGAAATACCAGATTTGCTATTAACATCTATTTTCACAAGTAGATCTCCACTTTTTTTATATCAATATAACGATATAGTTAACAATTACCCTCAAAATGACATGTTATTACCAGGCTCCTGGCAATTTTAAAACTAAAGATGGCTATTCTAAACCATTCTTCTAAGCCTGCAATTCTAAAACTCCCCTTTTCTATTAGAAAGCCCAACACTCCATCAAAGAAGAAGAATGATTAAAGGAAATAAAACATAAGGCAATGTACTTTCTGATTACATCTCAACAATTGATGTCTGGCTTTCATGCAAGGTACTAAAGTGCCTGTGTACTGAAATTACCATTCCTGTTTAAAGCTGAAGCAATCAAAACAAAAATAGGCAATCCCCTTTTGTATTGCCCTGGAAAAATAGATCATTTTGAAGGGTGTTTTTGTTGTTTCAAGAATCTGTTTAACCTTCCATTACACAGAACCAGGGCATACCATCTAGCAACCATGATTTAATACCAATTCTTTTGCAAAATGTTGCTTTGAAAATATTTTGTTTATGTTCCTAGAAATCTTGATCAATTACTGCTGCCTCCTTTCCAGTTTCTTCTGCCACACATGCTCATTTTGAAAAGGGAATCAAATGATCCTAGGACAATACACATTATTTATGTGAAGGCCAACTTCCTGCTAAGGATTGGGCGTCTTGTTTACAGTTAACGAAACCCCACTGAATGGGGCCTATTGCACATTTTATCTTCAAAGTTTTCCTTTTCTTTGCCAAAAAGCCAAGTCCACTGTATAATAAGATAAGCATACTTTTAAATATACTAGTCATACCCTCTTGCTACTTTGTTCAGAACTTCTTTTGATGCTTATAAATATGTCTGAAATAAAAAATCTCCTTGAAAGCCAGTGGGTGGTGCTTTATGCTGATTTCAAGGAAGAAACCATTTTTCAGATTTATGAACAACAAAGAGACACAACACATACTTCTCTCGGTACTTGACTGAGTGGATATAAACACAAACTGGGAGGTATGCCAGTGTGATCAATGGATATTTACTTCTCCTCCCAGTAAAACCATTTGTCGGCAAACTACTGGCTTATTTTGGAGGATAAGTTAAAAGAAATTCTTTACCAATTTTGAGACAGATGACAATACCCAGTTAGTGCCCTAGATTGTTCTTTTTGATAATTTCAGACACTCAACTGGCAGGAAACCCTAGGGGATATGTTTGATAAAAGATATACCAAACAAATAGTTTAGTTCTATAACAGATATGCACAACTTTCTTATAATTTTAAAGAACTGAGTTTTTTTAAAATGAATGAATATACCCTCTTTATAATCACTAAGAAGATGTACTTAAAAGGAATAATGTTGAAAACCACAAGTTTCTGGTGTTTTTATCTCAGTGAAAATCAGAACCATCTTTATATATCAGGTCTAATATTTGGGAAACAATTCTCCACAACCAATGGTTAATTGTCAGGTAATATAATTGCAGCAATGGAAATGACAAAAGGTCTGAAAACACTGCCCGCTAGAAACTACCCACTGCATAATGATTTTGGAGCCAAAGAAAACTGACGAATAGAATGGCAGCAGACATCCAGTCTAATTACAGGTGTCTTTTTAACTAGTGAGAGGAAACTGGGGGAAGATAGATTCTTGTTTTTATTCTGCTATCTGTCTCTGATCAAAAAAGCAGGATGCCTAAAGAGTTACGTTTTTTCCAGAGAGAAGTGGAGTGGGGGAATTTGGAGAGACGTTGCTCTTGCCTTAATCAGTCAGAAAAGACTGTCTGACCCGAGGGGGAAAGAGCATTGCTTTCTAAATTGGTCTTCCCAAAGCTGCTCCGTCACACTTATCATTCCTGCCTCTAAAACTGCCTTTGTGGGTGGGATTTCGACTTCGAAAACATCCCAAGAGAGGTTTTCGTGTCCAAGGTCAGGCTGAAAGGCAGCAGCAGAGCTGGCTTCAGATCTATTTCCTGGCAAGTGTGATGAGTTCTTGGTTGGAAATACGCGTCTACAAGTGAGATGATAAAATGAACAAATGTTCCTTTTTAAAAACCTATCCAAAGGAAGGCCTCTTTCTCAGAATAAATTTCTCAGAAAGGTAGAAACACAAAGCAGATTTAGTGGGGCTGTGAATGAGCACACACAATCTTTTGGAGGTGATAAAAATATTCTAAAACTGGGCTGTGGTGATGGTTGCACAACTACAAATTTACTAAAGATCATTGAAGTGTACACTTATAATGGGTAAATTTTATGATGTATAAATTATACTTCAATAAAGCTGTTAAAAATTCTCAGAAATAACTTGATGCCTATTACCTAAAATATAATTACTAGTGAATTAGGGGTGGAGATAACACATTTGTGGAGATCAGGGGGGCCCCAAAGCCAACTTTCTGAATGACTCCCTTCTGTTGTGAATGTTTCAAGTCTATGTGAAGCAAATGGTAAGAGGATACAAGACTGGGAGCACACAGCTGGGGGCTGGCTCGATTGAGGTCATTTCCCACTTTGTGTTTAATGTCAATGACAGGCATTTGAAAGAGACAATCCATACAAGCCAATAAAAGTGAGTGGAAAAGAAACGGCTGCTTAAAATGTCAAACTCTTTCAAATCCAAACAAAAAACCTAATAATTTAATAAGTGGCATCTGCCCTTTCATTTTTGTACTTTTAAAACTATGGCTTTCCTTTTGACAACAGAAAAAAAATTGACATTTTATATCTCATCCTGAATCTTTGCTCTTAAAAAAATAAACTGTTTGATATGGAATTCAGAATCTTCCTCGAAGGAGGGGAAAGAGGTATAATGGGGCATACAGCAATAGACTCATTCACCTTCAGAGTCCCACACTGGGACTGTAGTAGGCGGTCTCTTTCTATGGTTGAAGTAAATCTGGTTAGCTTTGCCATTCAAAATTTCTCAGCCTGTGGGGCTCGTTGACATAGCTGATTTGACTATGGTACAGATGAAGTGATATCATGGGTGTGATTATAAAATGGATCTCTTAGCTTTGGTCAGTTCATGGCCTTACAAGATCGCCTGGCCTTAGCCACCTGTTCCACAAAGTTAAGATGGATACAAGGATGGCTGGATGGAAGTGTGTAGGGGCCTCAACACATTCTGATCCCCAATTCTGGAAAAATAACCCAATGTACATGTCCTATTATAGCTTGTTCAGAATCTGTCTCTTTAGATGAAAAGGGATATGATTCCACAGTAGACGTTCAGAGGAAAGCTGTATGAAAACACCAGTGATGGGTTTCCCACTAAGATGCAACAGGAGGTGAAGGAACTTGGATAAAGGAGTTATAACCAGGGTAGCAAACTCAGGTTGTCTGGGAAAAGCACAAACTCAGGGGCCACCTCTGCTCCCCTCTCCTGATTTATTTAACATTTAAATTGCAAACAAGGAGAACAGCAGGGAGAGTCGTCCAAAGAAGGGATAGATTAAGATGAGAGTATTCTGATTCTTACCACACTAACAGTAATTCAAAATAGAATTATTACATTTGAAAGGAAATGTACTAATGCGGTCATCTCTAAGTAGTATTCTTACAAGTAATTTTTATCTTGTACTTTCCAAATTTTCTGCAATAAATATGTATTATACAGCATTAGGAAAGTAGTATTAATAAAAATTTAAAAAGCTACTTACCACTTTGAGGATTCAAAATGTGATGCTTATTCAAAGACCAGCCTCCTAGGTTAGAAGCATCCATCTCAAAACCTTGTAAAACGACTGTCCTTTGCTCCCAGAGAATAAAGTCAGGGCATGTTTCATATTCGTATCCCACAGATACTGCAGACAAAGAGTTAACAGCACATTAGAAAATTGTAAAATATTTGCTTCATGTTTATACTAGTTGACAATTCTGTGGATATTACATTGGCTACTGAATTCTGATTAGAGTTGGAAATTTGACTGCAAATTTCTTTCACCTAGCACAGTACAACTTGCATGTAGCATAGCATTGGTCACTCAAAAGCGATCAGTGCATATTGGATAAATATAAGAAGGAGTGAGTAAATAAATGCTTTTATTAGGTCAGTACCATATGTTTATGGACATTAAGCTTTATTTTGGGCTTTTGGGTTGGAGGCTATGCTGTAAAACTGAAGAGAGTCACTTTCTGCAGGATTAAGCTGTGGTAGTATAATTTCTCTCCACCTTTGTAGGAGAAGAGCAGGTAGGGCTAGTATTTTACCACTATAGTGAAAAATACACTCAGGAAGCTGCCTTTGGAGTACTAGTTCACTTATACAGCAAACAACTACATATGAAACTAATAAAAATGGATTTGCCTAATTTATGTTTTCCTGTGGTAACTGGCTTTTGGTTTGCTGAGAAGACCAAGTTTGCTTAGAGTGATGCAAGTGTAAATTCCACTTTGTACACATTATGTTTTGGTTTCTGCATATAACTAACCAATGGGACATCACCCAACATTTGGCTTCAACTGCTATGCAGCACAGATGTTGTGCATTAAACTTGGAACCCTGGTATGCTACTGAAATGGGAAATGCAGAATGTGGTAGCTTGAGTGTCTTTGCTCTACTGAACTATGTATAGCTCAAGTATACCAAGTCCTAGCCATTTTCCCTCTTGGTAAACCTGCTTACCTGTTGGAACCCCAGATTTCTGATTCTTAAATTTACAATGCTTTCTATCCTCATAATGTTCTAAGCCTGAGAACACTGGCTCATTATACTGCATATCCTGAAGCGGCTTGCCTCCTCTCTGGCAGCTTAAAATAGCCCCTGTTGGTCTGTGGTCTGCCATTGCTTTCGAGTACCTGCCTCTACCTGACTCTTTAGATGCCCCTGAAGAGCTCAGTCCTTCCTTTGTTATTTGGTTATGAAAACTGGAAACGAAAATGGGTGCTTAAACAATGCCAAACCATAGGTCCAAAAGGGAAAAAATAAAGCCAACTAGTTCTGGTTTTTGGCGTTAGGTGAAGGGAAAAGATGGTAATTTTAGTCAAACTGATTTGTATGTTCATGTGCATGTGTGTGTGAGCACATTCACAGACAAGCCAAAAGTCCCTGTAATCACAAATACCCAACTCTCTGACTTTGTGGATCATTTGTGGCCAATTTTAAATTGCAGGCAGGCTTCTTTTTGTCCTCCACTCTACCAAAGCTTATAATAGGGATCAGGGCCATCTTCATGGGTGTGACCCATGCTTAGGAGGGCTCCACGCTTGGTTTAATGCTCTCCAGTCACTGTCTTGACATTTGTAATACTTTTTAAACAAGGGGCTCTGTATTTTCCTTTTCATTTCACTGGGCCCCGCAAATTATGTAGCCATTCCTGGCAGGGATGCCCTTCTATCAGCCATCAGCTGGTAAAGACTCATGAAATGCAAACTCATTTTAATATTATCCTCAACCAAGCATTATTAGCAAAGGAGGCCAATGGACGGGGGGTGGGGGATGAAACTAATCATCTATGCCAATGCTGTTCTCTATTAACAGTGGAAATAGACTCTCAGAGGGGAAAGGAATCTCAAAGATAATCTAGTTCAAGTTACACTTATGGTACAAATCAATACTGTCTACAGTCTCCCTGATATCTCATACAGCCCTTCTACTTGCAAAAACAACTCTGGTAAAGTGCAAAGTGTTGGTTTTGGACCAAGAGTCAGAAAAGACTTCAACTCTCAGGTCTATCATTAACTAGCTGTGTGGGCTCAGGCAAGTTATTCTCCATCTCTGGAGTTGGGCTTTTCACTGGTAGCATAGTGGGAGGGAGTGACTAGAATTGGTGGTTCTTAGATGCTTTTGGGTCAGGGAACATTTTGTTGTGAATCTAATTAAAGTTATGGACATTCTTCCTAGAAAAATGCATACGAATACAAAATTTTTTATATAACTCTAGGGAGTTCACTGACTTTCTGAAGTCCAAATAAAGATCTCAGATCAAAGACGACTGTAGTAGACAATCCTTTTAATCCTTCTTTAGCACTAACACTCTAAATTGCATTCTTTCTAGATTACATTTGATAACTTCTGGTTGAGGATCAAACCCCAAAGCCAAATAGAACACTGAATCTTATGCTGGAAAAATCAGGTGGTTAGAGAGCACACTGAGGGCCATGTTGGTGTGTAGGATAACACAGCTTCTGCTTCTCCTGCCAACATTTAAAAGTCTTGATTAATAAATAATCACAATGACAATAATTACAAGTTCCCTTAAAGCCATCATCTCCTTCCCCACAGTGCTCCTGGCAATTACTGGATCTGCCTTCTGTACATTGTAAGTCTGGTGAGCTCTCCTAGAATCCCTCCTCCGGAAGGTGATTGCGCAGTTTTGCAAATAAGTAGCGTGCCCTGGTGACCTGTGATGGTGGTTTGGAGCCTGCTTTTTCTCTCTCAGTAACAGTTAAAGATCCTCCCAACTCTGCAGCAGGAAATGCTTACATAAAGCATCAATTAAGGAGTTCTCAGTGCAGTGGTAATGAGACATACGTATTCTTTTCACCTCCTCCTATCTGCTCTCTGAATTGCTCTCCAGTCCACAACAAAAAAGTGCATTGGCTGCAAACCTCACAATTATATTACTTTTTTTCCCCAGTCACAGCAAATAGCAACAAGGCAACCACTTACTAAGTTCCCTCTAATTTTTATTAGATTTACTTTCCCCCAAGAAAGCTCTATGAGCTAATGAAGTTATAATTTATATTTAAGACTTGTCCAAAATTTCCAGCTGACTTTAATGAGAATAGCTGTGTGTCGGGGTATTTTCATATGTGGTTCCTTGCTCAGGGTAACAAGGCAAAGTTTCTTTCTGACAGCAGCCCACTTTAACATAATCCTGGAACTTGCAATCAGCTTATGAGAAGGCAAATGTTTCACCCCATGGAGCTTCTCTCCAAGCTCACAAGAACTAGCAAATACAATAGCAACTAATCCTAGACTTTCTGTCATGGAAGCAGACTATAATGTACTAAATGCTTACTTTTTTCATATAATTAAATATAGGGAAAAAAGGTTATACTGGAGCTGGCACTGAAAATGCTGTCTTGACACCATGCTCTGCCTGACACTATGACAGCTGAGCCTCAGCTAAATAAGCGCAGTGGACCACTACCATTTCCTAGGCAGCCTGTTGTCTATCACGTCTGATCATCAACATAGCATGGTACAGGGCACAGATTCAGTCTCTAGCACTCTGGAGTAGGGACTAGGGAGAAGAGTGTAATAGAAAGGAAAAAGAAAATTCATCAACATCTCAGAGAAGCTGTAGAAAGTAGACTAGACTCGCAGTGAGCAGGAATAAGTGGATAAGGGGTCCTGGACTACACTTCCCAGAGGTTAGCATAATGGGTTCATGCTGGTGTGCATATATTGAGAAGGCAGTCGAGAGTGAGTAATTATTACGGAACAATACTTTCTCTGAGCCATGTGATCACCTCCCTTGTGACTCTTCTAATTCCATATGGATTTCTGCCTTCCTGTATTCTCTCCTCCACCTCCACACAGAGATATTAACGGAATGTTCAATAACCAAGAGTCACTAATTGTCAAGATAGTCTTGTTACTTTTGCAGAGGATTCTATCCTCTGGTCACAGGGCTGCGCCTCTGACTTAACTGTTAGTCATCTTGCAAATATTACACTGGCTTGTAAAGAAGACTGAGTAAAAAATTGTAGCTTGCTCCTCCAAAGCCATTTGACATTGGAAAAATGACTGAATGTTCATTCTGCTTATCAGAGCAGCAGCATTTGTATGACATGGGGATGGCAAGAAGGCTGAGGGTCACGGCGTCTCTGATAACCTAGTTTAGTTACTGTGACATTCATCTATAAGGGCTAGGATAGGAGATTGACATTAAGTAGCCAAGGTAAAGGTGCCATGCAGTGAAGCTGATGTGTGAAATATGACAAGATTAAGCAGATGACTTTCAACAGCTTCAGGCTAAGGCTTCAGAATTTATAATGGTTGCATTTATGAAGGCAATATATAATTAAAAGTAGTCTGATAGTCAATGTGAGAAATTTACATGTTACCTTCATGAACTCAGGGAACATCTAAAAATAATTTCATGGTATTTAAAAGGTACTTAATGACAAGATTAAAATCTTCTTCTCCAAAAGGAATTATTGAATATAATAATAAATATTTTCTATTCTTTTAAAATACAAGATAAATGCAAAAACAAAAACAACAACAAAAGACAAAAAACCTAAAGAACCAAATGAAGACCATGGCAACAATAGACCAATATACTATGTAGACAAAATGCTATCTATTTAAAACAAGTACCTGCTCTCAGAGATTCTTCTATCTTTCCCTATTCTCTAGTGATTTATCGTAGGATAACATGAGCCCAGAGGCTCCTCAACTTGACACACTGCCCAGTGGCTTGAAATGCTTTGTTTATCTATTATTTCTAGCTTACTAAGAGTGTCAGAATCAGGTGTTGAATTTTCATCAAGTGTTTTTTTGGCGCTTACAGACATATTCACATAGTTTTCCCCTTTAATCTGTTAAGACAGTGAATTATAGCAATAGATTTCCCAATGTTGAACCATTTTTCTCGCCCTAAAATAAACTTTACCTGGACATGATGTATTATCCTTTCAGTGAATCACTGGATTTGGTTTGGCAATCCCTTACTTAAGATCTTTACCCTACCTATTTACAAAAATAAGGGTTAAACATGATAGTGTTAGAGTGAGGTAGTTGAATGAAGAGAAAGTACAGGTAGGAAATTAAAATAATCCAGGAGTGAGATAGCTATGCAACACTTTTGCCAAGAGGTTACATACAGTAAAACCTAACATTATGAGATTTTTTTTTTTTTTTCTGGCTGCTTTGTGCAAGTCTAGCTGTATAAAAGCCAACATGGATAACCTATATTGCCACCAAAGGCAGAGTGATACACTGGCTCATGTAAAACATTTGTGAGTGCCTTTGTGTACTTGGGCACTGCTCTCCTCTTTCTGGGCAGACCCACCTTTCCATTACATAGGCAAGGCTAAGGGATCACCCTGATCCTCTATTGGTATTCATTTCTTTGTTCGGTCATTCAACAAATATGCAATATTTCACGGGTACCTCTTGTTGACAGGCAGTTTGTGGGGCACTGGGGATATGAGGTTGAACAAGACAGCATCCCTCCCCCCAGCGGAGGTTATATTCTAGTGGGAAGAACAAATATAAAAGTAAAACAAATACACACACACACACACACACACACATTGTAATAAAGGTTATGATGGGAAAATGCTGAGCATTATGACAGAGCATAACCAGGAAATTTGTGTTGAACTGTGGAGGCAAGGAAAAGCCTCTTTACCAAGAAGGGGTTTACCTTTATAGGGAAGGGCATTCTAGGCAGAGAGAGTGGCATGTGTGGAAGGCCTTGAGACTTGGTAGCTTTGAGAAATTTAAAGAAGGTCAGGGTGGCTAGAGAGTCAGTTTCTCTCCAGTACATCAAAAACAAGTGAAGAACAACAACCCTCCCTGTCCCTACCCAGTAAAAAATTGTAAGATTACTATCCCCTAGCAGTATTTAGGCATATTTTGGGGGGAGGAAGGGGTTTTGGAAATAGACTCACCTTGAAAATGGACTGGCTATCCTTTGAAACAATGTGATTGATTAAAAGGGATTCAATATTGTGATGGAAAGTGAGGTGCTGTTATTCAATGACGCAGAAAACCTTCACCAAGCTGCTCTATGTGCCAGGCAGGTGATCTGTGAAGCACTGGAGATATACTGAATATTATACAGGGCAGGATAATTTTTCATGTGAGAGAAGCCACACCTTGAAGGATTACCTACTTTCTGGAATTTTTTCATTTTTAAAATTTTTTAGACAGAGTTTCACTCTTGTTGCCCAGGCTGGAGTGCAGTGGTGTGATCACAGCTCATTGTAACCTCCGCCTCCCAGATTCAAGTGATTCTCCCGCCTCAGTCTCCCAAGTAGCTGGGATTACAGGCATGTACCACCACTCCTGGCTATTTTTTATTATTATTATTATTTTTAGTAGAGACGGGGTTTCACCATGTTGGCCAGGCTGGTCTTGAACTCCTGACCTTAGGTCATCTACCCGCCTTGGCCTCCTAGAGTGCTGGGATTACAGGCATGAGCCACCGCGCCCAGCCTACTTTCTGGAATTTTTATCAACGGTCTCCTAATAATTACCACAAAATAATATGCCTTGCATTTGTATAATACATAACAATTAAATATGTTTTTGTGCATATGACCTAATTTGAAGACTCAAAAACTCATGAGGAAACTACATTTACTCCAGTTTGATAGATATCATAGAGACTCAAAGAAATGAAGTTATTAAGTCCAAAGTTGCATGGCTAGTAAATGGCAGAGCCAGAGCTCAAACCCAGCAACTCATAGGCAAATGTTTTCGTCTACTATGCTAGATAACAGCTATTAAGGGGGAAGATCCACAATTCAGTAGTGCTAAATAAGTAACTTTTTATTTGTTCAGAATTTAAGGGACAAGGACTGGAAGCTAGGGATAACCTTGAAGTAGAAGTGCCATGTAACCCAAATGGCCAAAAATGGTGCTTGTTTATGTTGTTTTCTTGATGTAATTATTAACAGTATCTCCTTTTACTCTCAAAAGGATCTGGTTTGAATGATAAATTATGTGGTCACCCAATTTTGAAAGGATACCTCCATAGTCCCCTCTGATATGGGTTGATAGAGGGGACCAGAAGACAAGAACAGTCATAAATGCTGATCTGGAAAATAAGTCACATGGTTTGATAAGTCATTTAATTTTTCTGTTTCTGGGCTTATCATCTTACCAATGGCTTTCAAACTTTCAGGTCTGAAAGTCATGATAAGAAACACAATTTGTTAATTGTGACTCAGCATTCACATGGGGACGGACACACACACACACACACACACACACACACACACACACTTGAAACAAAATTTTCCAAGACAATACTGTCTTTGCAGCATCACATTCTGGTGTGTTCTATTTAATTCTGCTCACTTCGGTTCTATTATATTTCATCACATTTTATTCAATTTTTCAAAACAAAAGTGCTGATTGACTCACCAAATAGATTTCACAATCTACTAATGGGCGTGACCAGCAGTTTGAAATGGGCACAAGACCACTTGCTTATGAAAGTATTAGTGAAGGCCATTTGAAAACCTTGGTAGGAACTCTCACTTTTGGAAATCCTATCTTATATCTTATAAGACATATTAAAATGTATACAACTCATATCCTACATTAAACATATTTCATATGTAAGGATGAAAATTGAGTTGTAGTTCACAAGCTGACATGATGTTCCATTTTTCAGACACTTATTTAAACATTTATTAATGTTGATTTTCACATTTCCTTTTCATCTGTTGGTGACAATAAACTTGTTTTTTAGGTAGCAACATTTTGTAGGTCCTTGAAAAACTCATATCCTTGGCACTGTGCCTATAAAGTTGAATGGATAAAACAGCCCTGCTCTCAGTTAACGATTATGAATTCATGAGTGGGGAGAAATGATGAAAGATTATTATATCTGTTAGCTTCTCTGACAGAAAACCACTGGGGCGTTGAATTGGGTACCCAGTAAGGTGGGTTGGTTACTTTAGTGAGGAGAGGCAGCATTGAAGTGTACAGCACTTCTCCTACAGAACTCAGGACTGGGAGACCCGAGTTTGAATCCCTGCTCTGTACAGGACTCTAGGTCAGTTACTTTTCTTTCTGACCCTCCCCTCTGCAACATGAAGATCATACTAATTCTGCCATGCCTACCAGGCAGGAATGTTATAAGGATTAAAATGATATAATGTATGTGAAAGTAGTTTGCAAATTGTAAAGCCCTACCCATTTGTTATTAAAATATTCAGTGGATGCTATTTTTGTGGCTGCCCAACCTGCTTAGGTTTTACTGAAGGGAAATTTATGAACGCTAAAGCATTGTTCTCAGGAATGTTTTGTGTGCACAAAGCAACAATAGCTTAGCACCTATTGCTATTAATGTTCCCCTGTTTCTCTCTAACACAATTTAGACAGACTCCTATGTGTTGTGAACCTTTAGGAAGTGTAGTTCTCCCAGAAACACCATTCTTTGTTGCCAAACTACCATACTAAATAATTATGCAATTGTTGTTGCCAATAACCTTGAAGAAAAATAGAACTGTTTATGGCAGAGCTACTAACAGTGGATGGTTGATTTCCTGAACTTCCAGGACTTCAAACTGCTGCAATATAATTTAATTAAAATAAAGACGAGGCAGAATACATTATTACATATTGATAATGTATGCAGACACAGGCGGACATCGGGAATTATTTTGACAAAATTCACATAATGGATGCAGATCAGAGCCCCTGAACAAGCCAGTTTGTCAAATTAAATAAGCCATCTCTAGAATTTTAACAGCCCTGTGAACTTAACAGTAATGATTTTTTTTTTTTTACATTGTTTTGCAAGCAGCAGAGTTGGGAAAGAAACTAAATAAAATACAATGATTTCCAGACATCGTACTTTATTTAGAATCAAAGAATAAAGCACTAAGTCCAAATTATTTAAAACGCTCACATGGAGTTTTTAGCAGGGGAGGCTTGTCTGTGTATCAGACAACAAAATCTTTAAGCCGGATGAACTAGTGATTGTGGCTTTTGTACTGGAACCCTGGGGATGATTTTACTCTTCTTCTACTTGATCAATATTGTACTTGGATTAATCAATCTTATCAGTTACCATTGATACTTCTCCAAGGAAGGAGTTCATACAACCCCTGTTTTTAATTTACTCACTCTGGTATTATCCCTTCAGTTGCAAAGTCTGTTTCCTTACAAACAATGGTGGTGTATCCTAGGATCTCAAGCACTTCTTTTCTCATTTTCGCTGTCCCTCAACACTCTATTCTTCTCCTGTGATATTCTAGCCCTTAGAGATTACACCAATTCCCAACAGCCGAGCTACATGGAAAACAAGAGTCCCACATTTCAAATTAATTTAGATATTCACCATCACTTTAAATTCAGCTTGTTTAAACCTGAACCCTTCTTTCTCCATCACCCAGAGGTGAGTGGACCAGAGATTCATATTTAACTGGCATGGGAGGAAGAAGAGTGGGAGACCTGTCTAGTCACAGTTTTAACCAAAATCCTTGCTCTAACTGGACTGCATGAATGCCGATCATATCTTATATTAGTTTCCAATCTCTGCTGTAACAAATTACCAAACACTTAAAAGCTTCAAACAAGAAAAATTTCTCATCTTGCAGTTATGGAAGTCAGAATTCTCAAATGGGTCTCACTGAGCAAAAATCAAGGTGTCAGTAGGGCTGAGTTCCTTTCCAGAGGCTCTAAGGGAAAATCCATTTCTTTGCCTTTTCCAGCTTCTAGTAGCTGCTTACATGCCTTAGTTTGTGGCTCTCTTCCCTCATCTTCAAAGCCAGTAATGTTGCATCTCTCTGTGCCTTTCTTCCATAGGTATATCCTCATGTAACTCTGACCTCCCCTTCCACTCCCTTCTCTACTTGTAAGGACCCTTACGACAAAATTGAGCCTACCCAGATAGACCAGGATAATCTCTAATCTCAAATCAGAAGTTAACAATCTTAATTTCCTCTGTAAGCTTAATTCTCTTTTGGCATGCAACATAACATATTCATAGTTTCCAAGGATGGACATCTTTGTGGGGGGTGGCTATTATTCTGCCTACCAAATAGTTATACTAGTATTTCTGAATTTGTAGCAAATCTGAAAAGTGTCAGATACAGCACTGTTGCTGGTGCAAAATTGAGTCTATTTCTTCCCATATCAGTTAAGTGATTATAAAATATCACCAGGAGTACAAATAGACATTTCCATTTCCTTCTTTGTTTATTTAGATTTAATCATAAATATTAAGGTATCAGCTCAATAGTTGCATATTTGATCCTATTTGTTTCCATTCATTTATTATCTGAACTATTTATCATCTACTGTGTTCTTACAGAGCTCAAAATCCATCTTCAGAGTAGTAGATTCTCCAACTTCATTCTACCAACTGTTCAGAAGTTTTACCATTGTCAGAAAATGGATCTTTTGAAAACATTATGCCATGAAAAACAAGCCAGACACGGCGGAGCAAGATGGCTGAATAGGAACGGCTCCAGTCTCCAATTCCCAGCGTGAGCGACCGGTGATTTCTGCATTTTCAACGGAGGTACTGGGGTCACCTCACTACGGAGTGCCGGAAAATCGCTGCTGCAGCCCGACCAGGGAAAGCTGAAGCAGGGCGAGGCATCGCCTCACCTGGGAAGCGCAAGGAGGAAGGGAATCCCTTTTCCTAGCCAGGGGAACTGAGACACACAACACCTGGAAAATCGGGTAACTCCCACTCCAATACTGCGCTTTAAGCAAACAGGCACACCAGGAGAATATATCCCACACCTGGCCGGGAGGGTCCCACGGCCACAGAGCCTCCCTCATTGCTAACACAGCAGTCAATGACATTCTTCACAAAATTAGAAAAAATATACTCTAAAATTCATATGGAACCACAAAAAAAGCCTAAATAGCCAAGGCAATCCTAAACAAAAAGAAAAAAAGCTGGAGGCCTCACATTACTCAACTTCAAACTATACTACAGTGTTACAGTGACTAAAACAGCATGGTACTGGTATAAAAACAGACACACAGACCAATGGAACAGAATAGAGAGCCCAGAAATAAGGTTACACATCTACAACCACCTGATCTTCAACAAAGCTGACAAAAACAAGCAATGGGGAAAGGACTCCTTATTCAAAAAACAGTGCTGCAATAACTGGCTAGCCATATACAGAAGATTGAAACTGGACCCCTCACTTACACCATATACACAAATCAACTCAAGATGGATTAAAGACTTAGGTGTAAAACCCAAAACTATAAAAACCCTGGAAGACAACTGAGGTAATACCATTTTGGATATAGCAACAGACAAAGATTTCATGAGGAAGACACCAAAAGCAATCACAACAAAAGCAAAAATTGACAAACGGGATCTAATAAAATGTAAGAGCTTATGCACAGCAAAAGAAACTATCAACAGAGTAAACAGATAACCTAAAGAATAGGAGAAAATATTTGCAAACTATGCATCTGACAAATGTCTAATATCCAGCATCTATAAGGAACTTAAACAAATTAATAAGAAAAAAATTAACAACCCTATTAAAAAGTAGGCAAAGGGCACGAACAGATGCTTTTCAAAAGAAGACATATATGTGGCCAATAGCATGTTAAAAAAAACTCAATATCACCCATTATTAGAGAAATGCAAATTTTTAAAAAGTCAAAAAATAATAGATGCTGGCGAGGTTGTAAAGAAAAGGGAACAATTAAACACTGTTGGTGGGAGCATAAATTTGTTCAGCCATTGTGGAAAGCAGTGTGTCCATTCCTGAAAGACCTAAAAACAGAATTGCCATTTGACCCAGAAATCCTATTCTTTGGATAGGAATATAAACCATTCTACCATAAAGACACATGCACACAAATGTTCATTGCAGCACTATTCACAATAGCAAAGATGTGGAATCACCCTAAATACTCATCAATGACAGACTGGATAAAAAAGATGTGGTACTTATATACCATGGAATACCGTACAGCCATAAAAAAGAATGACATCGTGTCTTCCGCGGAAACATGGATGGAGCTGGAGGTTATTATCCTTAGCAAACTAACACAGAAACAGAAAACCAAATACTGCATGTTCTCTCTTATAAGTGGGAGCTAAATGATGATAACTCATGGACACAAAGAGGGGAACAACAGACACTGGGGCCTATTTAAGGGTGGAGGCTGGGAGGAGGGAAAGGAGCAGAAAAAATAACTACTGGGTACTAGGCTTAGTAAATGGGTGCCAAAACAATGTGTACCACAAACCCTGTGACACGAATTTACCTATATAACAAGCCTACACACATACCCATGAACCTAAAATAAAAGTTTAAAAATAAATTAATTAAAATAATTAGAAAATAAGGACCTATAGAGAAAAATTAGAGGAATTTTGGATTATCCGCCTAGTGAAGGAAATGCTGTAGGATAATATCATGGAGAAGAGAATTAGAGACTTTGAGTATGATTCGGTGAGGGTCTCAGCAAGAATAAGATGTCGCACTTGTAAATGTTCACTGCAGAGAGTTTGAATTAAGGCATGGGCAGAGTTAAGAGAATTATCAAGGAAGGGAGAGCCACCTAAGCACTGGCATAACTGGTAAACTTTCTGGGCTTGTAGGGGGAAGAGGAGGGAGTGATGATACAGAAGGCAAGATAGAGCATGGGGATTTGGAGGAGGCACTACTAGACAGGAGCTGCTATTGTCTAATGTAGTCTGCAGTAAAGCAGGAAGAGGGATAAACACCCTGACCTTGTTCTTGTTCTACAGTCTCCTGATGGTGCCACTCATTGAGCAAATCAAGTGGGAAGTTAAAGAGCAAGGCGTTCAGGGAATGCAGTCCATGGAAACCAGCCTCTCAGAGCACAGAGAAGGACAGAAAAGAGATTATGTGTGTGTGTTTGTGGGGGGCGGAGGGGTGGGGTGGGCAGGGAGGGGAAATGGAGAGTAAGTAGCACAAAGTGCCTGCCTGTTATACTCACAACACCATTCTTAGAGAAGCTGAGGCAACAAATACCTGCATAGACTCCAGGCTTTATACTATGTGATCACAGGACCCTGGCCACAACAAAACTGAAAAAAAGCAATACCAGCAACTGACATTTGTTGAATGCTTACGATGTGCCAAGCACTTTATGTTACTCACCTCATTTAATCATCATATCATAACAAACCTATGAGTAACATAATCTTTATGATAATCACTTTATAGATGGAGAAACTGTGGCATTTGGAGATTAAGTAATTTATCCAATGTCACATAGCTCATAAGTAGAGAAGGAATGATTTGAACCCAGGGAAAGAGGCTGGCTCCAGAGTTGTTCTCATAACCACTACACTAATAGAATAGGGATTAAGCAGGACTCTGTAGGCTGGTCAGCAACTTTCATGGTAGCCTAATGCTAAAGTTCTGCCTTACAAGGGTGTCCTGGACTGCACAGTAAATGGCTGACACAATACAATATTTTCTCTAAGAGGAACCTGAATGCAAGATACACTGCAAGTTAGCAGACCACATAGAATGTGAAGAGCTGAGAGAGAGAAGGAGGGTAGTTAGTATGGCAGGAGGAGAGATGAAGTCAGTCTTAAATATGGCTGAGTCACCACTGTGGGAAGCAGTGGACTTGCAAAAAGCTTGAACTGGTTTTGAGTTGATGGAGCAGATGCTGACCTTCTAGAAATGCAATGCGTCCTGAACAAGGCTATAAGTTTGAGGCCTGCTTGTGAGGCTACTGATGGTATTTCTTGTACTTTCTTATTTTCTTGTGTGTCTTTACAATAATTTCCCATTTACTGAGGAAATATGAACCTGTCCATATTCCTTGCTTTCCAGTAAAGTCCAACACAAATGAGTTAATTATTTAAATATATGAGGGTCTCTTGGGTAGAGAAGAGTCATCAGTCTCTCTCTCCCTCTCTCTCTCTCTCTCTCTCTCACTCTCTCTCCCTTTGGGAAGAGAAAATTGACATACTATGGTCTAAGAAATATAGTTCAGCTCTATGGGAATTATATCATGACAGACACTTCCAAGGGAGGATGTCTAAATGTCTCTTTTGGAGAACTTTAAAATAATCTTCTCATCTGTCCAAGGGTGATTTACATGAGCTAATGCCTGAAGGTACAAGGATCAAAGGCTCCCAAACTGCAGATCTACAAACCTGTATCAAGTTCCTTAGGAAGGTTTCTCTGTTTTCTACAGAGTGACAGAGATAAAGACTTTGGTGTTAGTCTATCTCACTCTGATTGTCAGGGTTCGATTGCTTGCCATCATTTCTTAAAACAGGCTATTTTTTCTTTTCTGCTATTAAGGTATCCCTCATTTATGAAATTATGGTAGTGGTAGGAATAGTATATTATAGTGAGTTCTTTTAAAAATATTCTTACTTGACAAAATAAAACATTGGCAAATCTATCTCTGCCTCATTTTAAAAAAATGTCATATGTCTGGGAGAATTAAGTATCTGAAAACCACAGGCCCAAAGGACCTCTTCAGGTCCCTGCTATTTATAAGATGCTAGGTTTTAAAGTCTTGAGATTACAGAAAATCAAAAAGAATAGGAAGGCAGGATGATTTTTTATTTAACCTGAAGAAGTAACAAGTTAATGAAGTCTAACCATCTTAGACATAAAAGATAATAAGTGGAGATGGCTATAAGTTAGAATTTTGTAGTCTCTAAGTAGAAATGACAGTCTAAACGTCAAATCCAAAAACATGGCCTATAGAATGCCACACCAAAGGTCACAGTTAGAAGGCAGCATTCGGCTCTGGTGACAGTTACAAGTCAGATATTGCGTGATTCCATTGGTACGCAGCCATCATGAAAGGGGAACTAAAATCTTTTTGAAGCAAAAATGTGTCAAAAGGGAACTCTAAACTGGCCTCAAGGGAGTGTTTAAATGAAAAATGCCTTAGATCCTTTAAACAGAAGAAAATAAATAATTATTCCAAATACAAATTAACACGCAACAAGTATTTTCTGTTCTGTGCATATAATACTGCTATTTAGATATAATTAGTTCAACATACCCAAAGCCTCTGCCAGGCCCCAAACCTTCTGTCCATAGATGTCGGTCTTGTTCCAAGCAAACGTGTAGACAAGATTAATTGCGGCGGGAAACCACTTCTGTGCGAGTCGTCCTTCCACAGCTACTGTGAGGTGTACTTTTATCATCCCGACAGGAATCGTTGAATGTGTCAGAAGGATTCGTAGCAGGGTTTTATATCCAGGGGTGCGGCTGCTCAGGTAACTCAGCCTCACAAAGCTGGAGGGAATGGGAATTTCCTCCTGTACAACCTGAAATAATAATAATAATAAAAAAAGCCAAATAGGCTCTTGTCAGTGGTCGCAGGTAGATGAGGATATTGTGTGCTTAGTTATCTTTGAAACATGCCAAAGGAGAGAGCTTAAACAGGTCTAAGGATGTCAAGGCATTTGTTCTTAAATCTTTGTGAGACTGTATAATAATAGGTTTTGAATTTTGTACCAAACCTGAATGGAGACAAGACCCAAACTTAAGGATTGTTTTTATTTTTTTCCCATGCCAGGAAAGATTGTGTAAGGAACAATTTCAGCTTTTCAATAGTGTTCCAAAAACTGCTTAGTAGGAGTTGAAAAAGATCATATCACTGAATGTCAAGCAATTCAGTACTATGGGCTCCATTAAGGGGTCTTTTTTTTATATAAACATACACAAAATCTTGTTTGGTGTTAAGTCGTATATCATAAAACCATTGGTGTAATCCTTATTCAGGCTAGGCTCTCTAAGAGGAAGAACTCGAGAAGCAGGCCCAGCAAGTGATATTTTATGACAAAGATTATAGTTTCCCTAGAATTAATCTTTACTGATGCCATCAAATTCGTTTTCTTTGGAGCTTTGAAATGACCCTGAGGCCAAATTTTTAATCAAAATTTTCTTATATATTTCTCTGTGCCTGGATGTAGCAATGGCTGGGAACAAGTTTCTCCAAGTTGGCACTTGTGACTGAGAAGCAAATAACTCCCACTAATTCCTCTGCAAATTTTACACTAAACGTTGGTCTCAGAGTAAAAATACCACTTGGCTTCTTTGATTAATTGCTATTAGTTGTTTGCTTATCACCACAGATAAAGTTAAATAACCAAAGGTGGTAACTAAAACTGAATCATGTGTTCTATGACTTTCGTCTTTCAAAAGACCTCTGAAGAAAAAGCCTATCCTATTCAATACACTTAAGGTGACATGAGTAGTGTAGATATTTTCATGCTTTTATTCATTTTTACCTCAGAACCTTGTCCCCTCTTACTTTTCCAAACTTGTGCACATAGTAGAACTGATTGTTAAACATATGGTATCTCATATTGTCCAGGATTTTTAGTCTTTCTCCTGTTTCTGAGGACACGATCCTTTTTTGTACACTTTGCCTAATTTTTCTCCCTCTACATTAGCCATTTGATACCAGAGTTGTCCACCAGCTGTCTTCTCAGATGGTGACAGAAGTACAATAGAGAAGGATAGCATGACACTCACCAACTTAGTAGTTCATTTTCCTGAGAAAACATGCAATCCTAGATAAGCCTGGAAACTTTCGTGCTGAAAGAAGACCCATACCTCCTAATGACATCTGTGAAGGGATTGGTGTACAAATCAAATGTACTCATCAAACACTGTCTTGTTTTTTCTTCCTTTCTAAGCAAAGAGCAATGGAAAAGATAATGGGTAGCTCTTTGGACTGCTTTTCCTGAAGGGCAGTATTTTTGTGTGAGCCTTTCCTAAGTGGTATTCTCTGGGTACTGCTAAGAGCTGGTGGGTGGTGTTATGATGAAAGAACAATCAATTCTATCTTGGAGCATGCATTTACTTCTGGATTTCTGGATCTGGAGTCCATTTTGGTGCTTCCACATTTAATTATCATTAAAATGTTTCTACAATGTGGTGAGGGAATTGTACTATGGTTATTTGAATGGTTTAATATTGAAATGACAATATTGAATGCTCAATAAAGAAAAATTCTCAGGAATGTTAAAATACCAAGGTTCAAAAATGTCTTCTCCTGACTATAAAGCTTGAACACTCAGAAGCAAAGCTTTTTTGGAAAAAAAAAAAAAAAAAAAAAAACGAAACTGCACAGGCTTGAAAACTGTTTACTTTACATAGCTAGACAAGAGAAGTTGTCATGTCTTCTAAGAATAATGACAATGAGTTTCACTCTTGTTACCCAGGCTGGAGTGCAATGGTGTGATCTTTGCTCATTGCAACCTCCTTCTCCCGGGTTCAAGCAATTCTCCTTCCTCAGCCTCTGGAGTAGTTGGGATTACAGGCATGCACCCCCAGGCCTGACTAATTTTGTATTTTTAGTAGAGATGGGGTTTCTCCATGTTGGTCAGGTTGGTCTTGAACTCTCAAGCTCAGGTGATCTGCCCACCTCGGCCTCCCAAAGTGCTGGGATTACAGGCGTGAGCCACCACGCCCAGCTCAAAAACTCAATTTCTTAAGGATTTTTAATTTCAGAACCACAAACAGTCCAAGCTCATGGATTATGCTGTTATTACTAATAAGCCAGCTAGCTTTGTTCTTAGAGCACAGTGTTTATTAGGTCAAGGATTGGGGTTTAATTCTTATGAAAGCTATTCTGTTCCATGTTCTTGTTCTGTTCCATGGCCACAGATAGCATTCTAATGCCCTGGCCAATTATGTTAAAAATGTGTTCCAGAAAAACATTTGAAGACTTCTCTTGACAAATAAAGGGCAGCACATTATAAGGATGGCAACAAGAATAGGAAAAGGAACGTAGCTATTATACACTGTTGACAACTCCATGATATTATTATTTTATACATTCAAAGGCCAATATACTCACCTGCAGCTCAGGAACAATAGTTCCCCTCTCTGGACAGGACCCTCCAAATGATGTGAGTGGTGAAGGAAGCACAATAGGGTTTGGGCTGATAAAGTTGGAGATATCGCAGGATGGCGGGTCTGATACAACTCTCTGCATGGTGACTTTCTCCACCACAATAAACTGATTCCAAGGCAACCAGAGTGTCCTCTTCTCGGGCAGGAAAGGTGATCGGTCGAAGATTAAGATGACGGAGATACCACCGATGGCTACAAGGTCAAAGCTGAGAAGGAAAAAACATAAGACAGTTGCAATCAAATGAAAAATTTAAAAATTCCAGTTAAAAAAATAGGTTAATTTCAGTGCCGTTTCCTTCTTTGGGGGACTCAACTATATCCACTTGTATTGTCTATCTTATAAATTCTCTCTAGCAATATATTCATTCAATAGATGACTTCTTTTCACTCTTTTCACTATCTAGCGGTCTTCTAAGAAGCCATTCCATGTCACCAGTTGATATTCCCTCGAAATTTGTAAACCGTTTTTTTTTTTTCTTTTTTTTTTTTTTTTGAGATGGAGTCTCGCTCTGTCACCTCAGGTTGGAGTGCAGTGGTGTGATCTTGGTTCACCACAACCTCCGCCTCCCGGGTTCGAGCGATTCTCCTGTCTCAGCCTCCCGAGTAGCTAGGACTACAGGTGCACACTACCATGCCAGGCTAATTTTTGTATTCTTTAATAGAGATGGGATTTCACCATATTTGTCAAGCTGTTCTTGAACTCCTGACCTTAGGTGATTCACCCACCTCGGCCTCCCAAAGTGCTGGGATTACAGGCGTGAGCCACTGTGCCCAGCCTGTAAACCAATTAATTTTAATGCTGTCTTAAACAAAATCACTGCATGTATTTCTGCAAAGCCAAATCTGACACAGCTTCTCCCCTTGTGCTAAAGATAACAGAAAGGTGACCATCTAACATTTAGCAGCATCTTTGAGAATGATGCATTATTCATTTTCCAAAAAATCCTATAATGTAACATAAGAAAAGTAAGGAGCCAAAAGGTTAAATATCTTGTTCAGGGTCACAAACATTGTGTCAGAAACCAGTGTCTTTGAGACGGCATTTGGAGAAAGACATCAGCAGAGTTCAATTGTTAGGGAAAATTTCTTTGAACTCAGCTATGCCCGACCGAGCCCTCTCCATTTGACTACCCTCCTTGGCCTCCTAGTCTACTTGAACCTCAGATTTAAGATCTCTGGTTTGCTTCACAACGGTTTTTGGTTTCTTTTTGTAAGACAGCCTGTAATGAACCCTGCACAACTTCACCAACAACTCCTTCTCTATCTATGACAAAGCAAGACTATCTCTGTTGTAAGCCGACTCTGCCTATCTCTAGATGTGGTCTATGACAAGAGTATTGCATTGGAGCTGAACAGATTCAGATTTCATTTTATTCTGCACTAGATGGTTCTACCTTACTTCTCTTTTAAGTATAATGATATCTTTGAGATGATGTACTTGAGAGCATTTGAAAAGCATAAACTCCTGTATAAAAAGTAAGATAATGATAAATTATCATTTTTATGTTAAAAATGGATAAAGGGCAATATCATGTTCCTTAATATTCAAGGCAACTTAAATCCACAAGAGAGAGATGTAAGCAATTGCCTGCATTAAAAAAGATCTTTCAGCAAAACACTTTTTCAATGATAAAAAGCCCTGATAGGGAATCAGACTTAATTATGGACATCTCACCACTCTCTTCTTATGACATTTATTATATTTATTATAGTATTACCAATTGTGTTTTGTTGCAGAAAGCTTGCAGAAAAAGATAAATGAACAGTAACAAAGGATGGATAATACCGTGTTTTTTATTGCTGCTTTTTCAGTGAAGTAGCTTTATATTAAGGCAGTTTCCAAAAAGAGGATTTGAAGAACTGTGTTAGCTACAGAAAATAATCTAGGTATGAACTAAAGAAAACCCAAATGGTTTATGGTTTAAGACAGAGGGTCTCAATTCATAATAATACGGGAGCAGTTTAAGGCAAGTGTAGTGGGGAAAATCTGACACTACTTGTCAAGAAACCTTTCCTCTAGTTCACCCTCTTTGTGGATTTAAGTATGTATCCTTGGGGAAGTTTATATGCCTCACCCAAACCTTGACTCTTGACTCAAAATTTAAGTGCTTATTTATTTAAAAACATCAAACAAACACAAACATGAAAACTAAATAAACTATCCAGATAAGAACTTAAGTGCCCAGAAATTATTATCTCTCTTTTTTAAAAAACCTTTTATTCAGTCCTTCTAGAAAGATTATGCAGACAGGCCAGGCATCCTGTTTTGTAGAAAGAATGTGGGTTTGGTTTCACATATATCTGGGTTTGAATCCCAGCTCTGCCCTGTTAACTTTGTGTCTTTGGGCTAGTTATTTAACCTTACTGAGATGCAGTTTTCTCACTAGTAAAATGAAGCCTCTATAATCTATCACTTAGCTGCTATTGTAAATGAATAAATGAGATAAAGAATTAAGGGTCAAGAATGTAGTAGGAACTCAACAACTGTTACCTTTCTTCTCAAATCAGATCCATTGTCCTACTACATTTGCCATATGTTTTCCTTTTTTTGTAGTTCAAGTGAACTATAGGCCAGCTTTTGATTATCTCCATGAGCAGATACTGATTTTTAGGGTCTCCTTGGAACTTCCTTTAGGCTTCTTATGATGGTTCATTTTATATCTCTACTTGGCTAGGTTATAGTTCTGAGTTATTTAATGAAACATCAGTGTAGGTATTGCTGTGGAGGTCTTTTGGAGATGTGGTTAATACCTATAATCAGTTGAATTTAAGTAAAGGGGATGGTCCTTGATAATGTGGGTGGGCAAAACTGTTTCTGTGAGGAAGAAGAAATTCTGCCTTAAGACCACTGCATCTCTTTCCTGAGAGTTTCCAGTCTTCCAGCCTGCCTGACAGATTTCAGACTTGCCAGTCCCCACAAACTTATAAGCAAATTCCTTGGAATAAATCACTCTCTCAATACAATAATATCAATATCTATATCTATGTCATATTTTGTTTCCCTGGAAAGCCCTGACTGATATGCTTCTCATCTTTCCACCTTGCAGTTATACACAGTAAACACTGCCTGGCTGACTCATTAATTGACATAGAGATGGAAGGTGGAACTGTGGCCAGAGATCCATCTAAACCATTTCCAATGCCAAATAGAATGCTCTCTGAATGATTACTTCTTTGGGATTTCTCCCACTACAAAACACCTCCATTTGTATGGACCATTAAGAACAGGTTATTAAGTCATATGAGAATGGATATAAAAGACCCAAGGGAGAGGATTCATTTGTTTGGAGATTGTTGTCAACACATAAGCCCAAGCAGTCCTATCTACAGATGGAAGGCTATTGACACCTATGCAAATTGCTTATCTCTCTCTGCTTCATGGTATCCATAAATGAACAAACTTTTGCCTTGAGGAGAATCAAAGGGAAGCCTTTCTTCTTCTTCTAGTCTTCAGAACAAAGTTCTTGAGACCATTAATGCTTCTCAAGAACCTTCTAAGAATGTCGTCACTTCACCTGTTTTGCTTATCATTAGCTGAACTATTTACAAATAGTTCTCTTTCAATACTTTACTGAGTACTGGTTATATATCTAAGTTGAAGGTGGTAAATCATAGAAGAAAAGAGCAAGATTACTTGGGTTTAAATCTTGAACTCTATCTTATTATCTGGATAAGTTTTCTCATACAACAAATGGGGAGGGTGATAATAATGAGATAGTTGTTGTGAGGATGAAAACAGAGACATTCATGAAAGTGTCTGACATACAGTAGATACTCATAAACATTCACCTTTCCTTTAGAATAGGCTTTTTTCTTTTTTGCTAAGTAGGCCCTTCTCTATATGAGTATCTAATCTCTTCACACTTTTAAAGGGCTCAGTCTTTCACCACCATCCTTCCTTCTGCTTTGAATAAATTACTTTGGTCCCATGATCTAGACCTTTCCTGGTTCTTTAGGGAAACTTGTAAGTTTACTTTTGCAAGTAATTGATAATGGGGGTAAATAGTTTTACATTCCACATGACATATTTGCATTCAGCGGGGACTTTGAGAGAGCTGATAGCTTCACCCAAAGCAGTGATACCATTGGTGAGAATTATCAGCACTGTGGCCAACTGGAGGGATTGAGATTTGGACATGGAGGATTCTATCAGCAACTCTCATATCACACTCTGTCTACTAGGTATCTAGATGCTAATCTCAGCCTTTCTATACTTTTTTGACCTCAGGTATATTTTTCTTATGATTTTCTACTTTTGAAATGTACTTACTCAAACTGAGGTAGCAACAAACAGAGACATATAAATGGAAACTCTCATCACACTGTCACTTTATGTCCAAGAAATGACAGTGGAACAGTCTGGTTGGCATTTGGGGACCATATTTTGAATGCTTACACCTTTATGGAGCCTGAGGAGAGTTATTGCTAGAGGGGATTCTGACTACTATCTGTCATCTACATAAACTCAGTTCTCACTGTGAGTTCAGCAGAGGAGGGTCTTGGGGCATTTCCCTTAAAACTAAAGACACAAAAGTAACAACAAAGATTACCCTCTTTAATGTTCCCGCTAAACTGGACACTAACATTTTTAGAATCTTTAGGTATCAAGATTCTTTTAGGTTCTTGTGTGAATATCAAATAATTCACCGAAACCTTTGTATGTAAGCTAAAAAAATGAGGGTTTATCAGGCCTCCATGAGAAGTCAAAGTCAAATGGCTCGGAGGACATATTCTATTTAGAGACATAACCCATTTCTTAATTTATGGCATATGGTTGAATGTTAGCAAGGGTGAGGCTAGTTTTAAGCACCAGTTACTGGTGAGTGCACTACCAAAATTCCATTATTCAATCTAATTGGGAGAAAGACCCATTTGAATTAATAGAGAACTCTGATTATAGAATACTTGAAAGGAA
>NC_045445.1:29973614-30019171 GCF_002776525.5 Piliocolobus tephrosceles | reverse complement strand
TGTATGTGCTACCAAAGTAGTTCTGCTGAGCTTGTTATAATGAAGAGATGGTTAGTAATAAGCAATATAATTTATACATAAATAATTTATATATTCTACTAAAGTCCTTAAGAACTGTTTATTTTCTTAAGTAGGCTAAAACTCTTTCTTATCATCTTTTTAAACTAATTTTTTTTATAAGTACTTTCTTGACAGGATCTTGAAAAAATAAATCCGGCACAGCCCAAGTTGAACAATTAACATTTCTGAAGTGGCTAGGACTAATAAGGTTTGATTGTAGGTTCTTGAAATGAGATAGTTTCTCACAGTGTGATAAAGCTCCAAGCCAATAGGTCTTTTTTTTTGCGTGTGATTATTGAAGTGGCTTGTTATGAGTAAGACATTTAAAGGGTAGTCACCTGGAGACTAGGGCACCTCAAAGCCATTATTACAGTGTCCCTGAGAGTCATAAATAGGTACCTTTAAGCTGGACACATGGGCCTATTGATTCAAATACTCTGAATCAGTGTCTGTCTAAATGACAGCAACAAAAATGTTGTTGTGAGCAAATCCTTTTCCAGGATGAGAAGGTTTTATTTACTTCAAGGTCTTGCTTCTCAGATGTTAGAGAACCTTGAGAAGCCCTTAGAGAGCAGCCTGGTGGTTGGTGCTTCAGGATGAATCACTATAATTAAATAGGCTGGCCAAGCTTGTCCATCAGTTGCAGCCAATAGTCAAAAAGGCATCCTAGGGAGGACACATTTTTAAAGCTTCTCCATTAATGTGGTTAAATTCTGTACTTTTGAAAGAAATATTTTGGATGCATTCATTTCTGAAATATTTGGGGATTACTATGGAAAAATAGCCTATGTGTTCCATAGTACCTTATTTGTCATTTGCATAATGTCACTGAACTTTAAAGTTGGATTTATAGATGGAATTAGATAAAGGATAGAAAACTTTTCACATGGCCTGGGTTTCAAGAAGACTTGAGAAGGATTAGAAGAGGAATTCAGTTTGAATTAATTAGGAAATAGAGGGAATAAATATCACCAATGACTTTTTGAGATATAACTTGAAGAAAGATGGGCTTACCATCACTGTGTCATCTGAGCCCTGGTTTTACCCCTGGCTAGAAGTCAGTAATTGGCCCCCACAATGATCAGAAACAATACTGACATACCTTCCATCTTGTCGGCTGATGGTAAATCCATAATCACTGTGGTGCAAGAAACTGACATTCACTCCCACTAGAGGAGTTCCATCTACGGCCACCACTTGGCCTCGAATCACACAGGCACGCCTGCAACACAAGACCAAAGGCAAACAGAAAAGCATGTTGAGACTAGATTCTAGAAGTCAAGTTGTAGAAACTTTGGAAAACAGTCAAGTATAACAAATAAAACAATAATTTCACCAACTAATAGAAAACTACTAATAACATTCTGGGGAGGAGGTTTTTTTTTTTTTTTCCTCTCAAAATTAGAATCATACTAAGTATGGTTCGGAATCCAGATATTTTAAGGTTAAAAGCATATTATTAATATTGTCCAATGTATTTGGAAATTCCTTAATATATCATTTTGTTATTATATAATACACCCTTAAATTAGTATCCTATAACTTGCTTAACCTACCCCTGATTTTTGGACATTTTGTTGTTTCTTAATTTTTTTCTGCCTTAAATTTCTTATTATTTCCTTGGGAGAGAGTCCTAGTTGTGGAATGATACTTTTCTCTTATCAAAATTAAAGTTAATTACATTAGTTAATACATAATTATATTGTAAGATAAGACTAAAGTCCCTGTTGACTGCCTTTTTCCTACTTCTTGGTGTTCTCATCAGAGGTAATCAGCACTATTAGTTTGTTGTGTTTATTTTCTATGCATTTACATATATAGTATGAATATTTTTAAGCCTCCTGATATACACTGCCAAAGTGCCTTTTTCTGGTAAAACAACCAGCCAACCAAACCAACAAATTTAGTTGAGCACACTTTAAGTTAAAATCTGCAAAAGAGACATGATCCCTGACAGTGGTAAACTGTTTTTCTTGCCTAATTTAAATAAAATATTTCAAGACACTTGCCCTTTAAACAAATGAGTCTCATCCCCTACTGAAAAATGGAATTCCATTAAACTAGTCCCTAAATAGGGCTCTCTTTCAGGGACATAGTCCACTAAAATGTACAAGACTTTCAGCACTAGCCTGGCTGACAAGCTGTAACAAATTTCAGGAGGCTTGCGGTTAAGAAGCAAGCCCCGGGACAAATCCCAAGCAAAGATTTTTTTCACTGGTCTGCTGTTATTTGGGGAGGAAGGGACAGTTTTTTCACCAGAGTTTGATCCTAGTCTTGGCAGCTCTGAGCTCTTGGACATGAATTTTATAGCTGGAGCTGGCAGGGTTGAGGAAGGTTGAGCAAGGTCAGTGATTTTTCCTAGGGCATCAATGCCACCTTTTTTTTTTTTTTTTTTTTTTTTTTTTGCAACCAAGTGGGATTCTGGGTATCCAGGGCAGCTCAATCTTGGATTAAAGGGGGCCATGTTATTCAGACAAACATGACTTTTCAGAGTAATCCTAATCATTTCATCCTGGAGTTATACATTCTTTTAACAGAATCAGAAAGTAAAGGGAAGGATGTAAAGGGAAGGATGTAAAGGCTCATGGCCACAAACATCATTTGAGAAAAAGTAAAACACTTTTGAATAAGCTATAGATGGTAGCTTATTCAACCAGCCAAAGTTGGTTGTATATGTTTAGCCAATAAACTTCACTACTAAATTCTGTTGCAATCAGAGGAATTGGTTATAAGTTATGCTAATAGGATTTATCCTCCTCTACGTAAGGCCTTCCCCAACAAAAATTACAAGCCATTAAGTATTATGCAAAGGTAAGCGAGTATAATTGTTGCTATTAGTGTTTGTGTATTTTCTGAACTCTCAGATCAACATTTGTAGCTCTGTGACATAGATCAGTGGTTTATTCCAGTGAGCTGTCCATTTTATGAATTATGTAAATCATGGTTCTGAGTGGCATGCAAATGGCATATTGGCACTTGCTTTGCCATGTTTGATTGTCCCAATTTCTGAATCATTTTGAAATCCCATTTGTTCTAATAGAGAAGACATTTGAAGTCATTGAGTTCTGGATTTTGAACTAATTCTGACAGATTTGGTCCCAGGTTCTAAGTCCAATGTAACAAGAAATGAAAATAAAAGGACATCTCTGATTTTATACAGTAACCTTTTAGATGTCTTTACAGAACAACTTTTGACAAGGTGGGTGTAGATTGAATGGAAACAAGCTGAGAAAATCTCCTGCAAATGACGTATGGATTGGTTCCAGGGAGGCTGTGAAAAGACTGTAGTGATGCTAAACAATTTAGAAATAGTTAAGCATTGTTTCCTGAGCTCTCAATGCTGTTACCTGCTTTGGGAGTATGGTGGGGGTTAGTTACTAGCTTACCAAGCTTCCACCAGTTGAAAAGGTGGCCTTTACAACAGTAACACCTACCTAGGTGCTTGCTGATTCCCTATTGGCAAGACAATTCCAAACTCACTCTTTTTATTTGCTCACATTAATTTAGACATTGTGTCTTTCCACAACTCTACTAGGCTCAATTATTTTTGTTTTTATTTTGTCAAGTTTAGTTGGCATTATTTTTTTCATATTTTATGACACACACAGACCTGTCTCTTCTTTCTGCTGTTCTTTTATTTTCTATACGGCCTATATGCATGAAGGATCCAAGCTGGTGAATGAAAGTCTCATAAAAGTTATCATTATTCTGTGCATTTCCCTTGTATTCCTCTCTTCCTTCACTCTGTATCTCTTTCTGAGTAGACTTGTCTTTTGACTCTTCTGCTTCTTAATATTCCTCATGTTTTATGAAGCACACAGATTTGTGTGATAACGACTCATCAAAGTCATCATTATTCAAGACATTGTCTACCTGTTCTTCTTTTCATTCATTTCACTCTTCATCACTCATAAATAATGCTCACAGACTTGTCTTTCAACTCCCCTACTTTCTTATTCCTCATATTTTATGATCCACACAAACTTGCAGCATATGATAAAGCCCCATAAAACTTATTATTCTACATTTATCAGCATTGAACTCCCTTTGTAATGTATTAGACTTTAAATGTTCTAAGATTCCCTGTATCTTGCTGCATTTGCTCCCATTATTTACACACTCCATGTTATCCGTTTTTCACGAGAATAACTCTTAGGTCTTTTTATTCCTGGATTACTAGTACTTATTGTAATCTTTGAACAGTATCAGTCATCCAGTGTCAGTTTAAATTGTCTAAATTTCAGGACAGTATTAAAGTATTCTTTTTAATTTGCAGTAATCTTGACTGACACTGCATGCAGAAATTTAGGAAAAATATACTTCTTAGGCAAAGTCTCCATTTCAAAAAGAAAGCTCTTGAGTGTACTTGCTTTCCCAGGCAGGCTACATCAGCTCCAAATGGCCATTAGGGAGCCTTCATATATATTCTTTGGAAGTATGGCATATTGTGCCACTTTGTTCAGCTCAACTGCCATTTTGTGCACTCCCAGATTCTAAATTCTATTTTCTTAATAACTGTGGATGGTAGCCTTGTATCTGGTTTGTTTTTCCTGATTCCCCACAGTCACTAAAATATAGTTCCTTCTCCCTCATTTATATAAACTATTTTGATTATGCTTCTTATATCTAACGCAGCCTGTATAGTTCATTTTTTTTCCCCAAAGTTAGATCCTAGCTGAGTAGTGAGGTATGTATGGTAAGGGTCTGCCTTTGATATTACCACAGTCCTGCTTTCTGCGTTTTTCCTTATTCCCATTATGGTGCCTCCCTGTTTCCTCTTACAGAGAGTCCCTGGTTTCCTCAAATCACCATTGAAATTAGTCAGTCCTACTTGGCCTGTACTTGGTCTGCCTCGAGGAAGCATCTTGAGGTCTTGAATTTTTGCCACATCAAAACTACCCTCAACCTGAGTTCTGGTCCTTAAAAACCTGTCTTTTTCTGAAACATTTTCAATTCAATAATATATAGAACTCTTCTAAATCTTTCAAGCAAGATGATAGAAGCTACTGTCTGGACTGTCAGGCGGCTGACCCTGCACACGTGTACAGCAGCTATGTGCCCAGCATAACTGTCTTTTGTGTTGGTTTTGTGTGTGTATATGCGTGTTCTTGTGTATGCTCAATGGCAGGCACCGCATATTTTTGTTTTTGCTTGGGCTCTCCTTTGATTCACAGACATGGATGGGATGGATGCTTTGCTTGGTTGAACCTTTGAAAACAAGAACTTCTCCCTGCTGTTGTTGGTTAGAGCAAGATAACTTGAACTTAGATGGGCATGTCCAATGTGACTTAAAAGCATGCATGGGGAATATCACCCCTCACAAGTGTCTTTTTTCCTGTTCTCTAGAGAATACAGGCTGCTGCCAAGCTGTCTACCTGCTGTCATTATGCTAAAGCAGCAACCCCAAAGGAATTGCTTCTCCACTTTAACTAAATGCTGAATCCTCTAGGTGTTTGGAGCTTGGTCTGAGGAACAAAGCATCTTGGGAAATGCAAGTCAGAATACACTTTACTGAGAGCCTTATTTAACTAACAAGCTGCTTGTTAGACTGTTCTGATGCAAAAGGTCTAATTCATTCTGTATTTGTTATTTTCATGGAATAGTCAAATTATCCCTAGCCTCCAATCAACTCTTGGTTCCATTCTCCTCTTCCCTTATTTGTTGTCTTTTGTCTTCCATGTCAAATCTCTGATATTCGTTTAACATCTCAGGCAACAACATTAACCTCAAGCACAATAGTTGGTTTGAAAAACAAGGCTGAAAACTAAATAGCTGAAAGAAGATGTAATTTACTAAATTGTATTTCTGATTAATGTCTTTTGAAAGAAAACTGAGACTCAGGGCTAGAAAAGTTATAGCGATTTGCTTTTGTTGCTAACATGAGCATAAGCAGCCTTTGAAGGGTAACATTCAAAATCAAGGACCTAGCCAGCAGGGGATCTAGCAGCAGGTGGGCAAGTTAGGTTTTTTTTTTTCCATAGGAACAGATGAAATCCTTTCTACAGCTGACAGCTCTGGTCAAAAGGTAGCATTGAGAAGGACTGGGCTGAGAGAGGCTATATGAATCCTTTGCTCACTGGTGTTTGAATTCTGCCTTGTAAATTCCTCTCTGAATTGTCAGTTGGCTCAAATCTCCAAGGGATAGAAATTTGTCGCATATGAGATGTGACTGGAGGATTCCCCTGACAACTGTAGCTACTGGGGTCTCTGTTGGAATGCAAATACCTCTGAATAGTTAGGACAAAGGGTTTGTGATATTCCTGTTACCACTGCCATCACATAGTGAATAAAGGGGCTTCTCTTTAGAATGTAATTTTGGGATTGTGGTGTTGGTCCTAAGTCCTGTATGATAATCTCTCTCTCTTATAGATCAGTGATTCTCAAACTTGATTGTCCACGAGAATCACCGGAAAGTCTTTTTAAAACACAGATTGCTGGGTTGTATCCTCAGAGTTTCTGATTTAGAAGGTCTGGTGTTGGGTCATAGAATTTACCTAACAAGACAAACCTTTGAGAACTGCTGCTTTAGGAAAAGCAAGGCCATAACATACTCAGCCAATTAAGGCATATGAACTCCTGGAGAGGGAGGCAGAAGGTATAAACCATAAAAAGGCAGGCAAATCAACCACTGGTTCACAATCTTACACTTACAAAATTTGTCAGGCATGAATTTTAACTCTTCGTTATAAACTTCTGGAAAAGGGTTTGCAACAACTGTAATTTGGGGAGTCATGTTGAAACTGTCAGGACAAAGGGGTGGCTGCACTACAAGATGAACTACAGGGTCTTCAAATTCAGAGATTATAAAATGGAAATATGTTTTAGTCCAATTTATTTATCCCAAATAAGTGTCCATTTCTCCTCCATCCTCATTATTCTCATTATACAATGCTCATAATTGTGTTATTGCACTTATCATAACCGGTCTTGGATGACAGTTATAGATCTGTCTGTCTTTTTATTAGGTAGCCAGGGCAAAAACTGTGTGATTTTCTTCTCTGTGTCCTTCTCAGTGCCTGATGTACACAGCACATGCTCAAGACAGGTTCATAGAATTTCAACTCAAATATTTAAAAATACAGTTGTAAGATCTTTGCAACCTATACTCATGGCACTGCTTCAAGCAAGGGCTTCAGTGACTACGCTGAGATTCCTGTGTGTCACATGACTTACACTTGATTTATTAGAAGCCAACACTCTGGATTGAGCATTATGACATTCTCATCAGGAGTGTTTTGTTTGATACTTGACTATTTTAGGGAATTAAACAGTACCTATTGTGATCAGGAAGATGAAATGAATAGTCTTCAAACGCTTAATTTATGTACACTAGCCCCATTCTTCCTTTATAGATTATTATATAATTACTATTTGCTGTTTTATAATTTAAATGCATTTGGGACTTCTAATATCCAGATATTTTGGGGGTTTCTTACAACACATGCTACTTTTGATACATGTTATCTAACCTGGCACAGCACTATGAAAACACTTAATGTTATAGCATAAACCTGTTTCCATGTTCTGAAAATTCAGATGCAGTGAATGTTCATATGCAAACCCAATACTATCTCCTCATTAGTTTTTATTTTAATATGGTGGGTTGATTTAATCCTACTCAGTTGGTCACTGCCCCAAATAAATAATGCTTACCAAGTGGGTAGCATTAAAAGCAGCTGGGAGCATTAGCCATGAACATTCTAGGACTCTGGGAAAGGTGGTGCTATTGAAAATGCAGATAGCTTTTTAAGTAGAACTATTTTCCTCATGGCTAGTGATGTTTCAAGTAAAACAAAATGGGGGCACTCACCCTAAGGTAGGGTGGCTATTTTCCCATCTGCCCTGGTAATTGCTTGTCAAAAGTAGGCTGCTTTGGAGGCTTGAGATCCCCAAAGTAATGGGAAAAAGATCAAGTGTTTTGAAGCAATAAGAAAACTGACGACACAGTCACATTTTCAGGACTGCGTAAGTGCCAGTTTGCTTCATTTAGACACATGATTATTTTCGTCCAGAATTTGAATCCTGAAATATTTGTCCTGTAAGCCCTTGCAACTCTTGAATAGTCTGAAGTTAGTTTTTCCTTTAAAATTTTTGGTTTGTTTTTTGCTTGTTCTACACATGACTCAAATGTTTTATCTTTGCAATCAGCCTTATAGGGTTTTGTTAACCTCATTAACTTCTCTTGTCACTTCTCTGAATCTGCCTTTCGACTAATGGATAGTCATTAAATATAGGACAGATCCTTCTTGTTGGCCATCTCCTGGGCATATATTACTCTTCCCTCCACAGAGGAAAAGGTGTGTCCTTGCTCTAGCCACAGCTGTGTTCTAGCTCTGGCTTGCTAGTAACCACCATTGTGACTTTTCCTAAGAAAGAGAATTAACTCTCAGCTCTGTTTCCTCTTTATGTAGAGTGGGAATGATCTTTCTTCCCTGACCTCTCCCCAGTTACCTCACAAATATGTCATCACAGTAAAATTGCCCAGTAAAATGATCACTTTTTGAACTAGGCCTTACAAATTCTATTGTTATGTACCCTGATAATTATTAGATATATATGTTGTATAAATAAAATATTTATTATACTATGAATCAGGTACTATGCCAGATACTTTCCTTACCTTATTTCATTTAATGTCCACATAACCCTGAGTAGGTAAAGCTATTAGGCCCATTTAAAAAGTGAAGAAACAGACTCAGAGAAGTTAAAAGTTTTGGGCTTAAGTTAATGCAGCTCATAAGTGGTGGAGGGGTGGAGATCTCTTGACCTGGCCTCCAAAGAGCCTGAGCTGTACTGCAGATCTTTCAGAGTCAAGATATAAACAATATGGCTACAAATGAAAAGAAAATGATCACCTACAAAGATGGTGCTAGCTACAGAATTATCGCTACCTGGAGAAATGTACCAACTGCTGAGAACTTCCTATGTGGAGGGTGTGTAGTGGAGATGAGCTACAGCATGTCATTTGTTCTTTCTTCCCAAACTTGTGTTCACTTTGTCCTCTCCAGGGACAAAATGAGATGACAGAACCAGCTAGAGAGTCATTACAAGCAAATAGTATGACTGAGTAGTAGGTAATAAGGATTTGAGCCTTTTAACTTTATATCCTAATGGAGCAGCAAGTAGGATATTTAAAATATTAGAAAATACCTATTCATGCTGAGATAAGTTGTAGGTAGCTACTGGTATTATTAATTACAATTATTAAGCATCTCAGAACAACTGAGTTTCAAAGTATCATAAATAATCAGTTGAAACAGCCTTTTGAAGATCTGTGTTCTGATTTTTGACTCTTCTTTGCCCAAAAGCGTTTGCGAAGAAGTGAAAGTCTCACATTGCTTCTTTTTGGTACCTTTAAGTGTTGACTGCTGATTTCAGGAGACAGTCAGCACCATAAATCTGGGAAACTTCTGCACTTTGTAATTTTTTAAATGTGTCTTGAACATGTGTTTTCTGAATTTTAGCATTAGACAGTATATATAGTCTGAAAATCAAGAGATCCCATCTTCAGTAACACCTTTCACCTGAAGATCAAAGTGCTTTATTAGCAAGTAGCAACAACCTTGCTTCCCAATTACGACAATTTCAGAGGTGATAAGCAAAGGAGATTGCTCAGGAAAAGCAACATGGACAGACAAACAGAATACCAAGTAACTATGGCCCATCCAAAACACACTGGAATTCTTTTTCCAAATGTGAGCAGGTCATCTGCAGTGCCTTCCTTTAGAAAGGAAGGTGAACAGAAGGTAGATTTGAGGATTTCGATGCTCTATAAAGAGCTTACCCAATTCTTGGTCTATTCAATTTATTCAGCAATTGTTGCATTGTATATTTATCAACCCCTAGTTGTGTACTTGGTATAATATTTTTCATATTCCTAGATTAAAAACACACAAAAATCTGCCATTAGCAAGTAGACTTAGAGGTCTTTAACAAATAGATTCATGAAAAAGCTAAACACAAGGTATATGGATTCAAATTTGTACCTCAGTGAAATTACAAATGTTTATGTTGTGGACCTTCTGGGGTTACTCATAGACAGACAAAACTGCACATGTTAATTCTGTGAATGCTTGAACACTGTAATAGCACTATATTTCCTTTTAAATATTTTAAAACATAGGCTTGGCTTATCTTTTTAAAAATAATTCCAAATCAGTAAGTGGTTTCTCAATATTTCATTTATTCTAGGATTAACACTAATTGATGAAGATCTGCTATTTTTTTCTGTCATGCATGAGTAAATGGTCTAAGGCTGTTACTGATTTCTCTTTCCAGGTCCTATTCAGTTTGTCTGAGGTATTCAAATTTTCTCAATGTACTCCTGGAGGGCAGGCACCTCATCCATTTATCAGTAAAACCTAGTAACCAATATGCAGTAATACCTTGACAAAGGTTTGTTTTACTTTTCCATTGCACATCATGTCACAGAATTTTGATTCAACGGGCCCCTAAAAGTCAACAGCAGGCTCCAGTTTGTGTTAAAATCTATTGCATGGGGGTCCAGGTGGCAAGAAACATTTATACCAACATCATCTAATATACAGATGAATGCTATTCAGGGTTCTGCTCTAAGTGTCACCTCCTCAGAGAGGTGTCCCTGGGCCACTCTGTGTAAAATGGTCCTTCTCTGTCCCTAACCATTATCTCACTTGACAGTATTTATATCCTCCCGACGTTCACTTTTTTCATTGTTTGCCTCCCTCACTAGACTGTATGGGGAAGAGATTTTTGTCCACTATAACCCAGAGCCTAGAACAGTACATATCACTAAATGAAGAAATGAAGCAAGTAAACATTATAATGTTCATACATTTAAAGAGTGAAATGATTAATCTTCCCCCAATATGGATTATCTTGAAAGAAACTGTAGGATCTATTGTTTTAAATGACTCCAAAGTGTGGTTAATGGGAATTTATTTTTTTCATTGTGCTAAATAGGATGTCTTTTGGATGATTGTTTCTTTTTTCTTCCTGGAATTTATGTTTGGTACACACATTTTAAATTGTAGAGAAAATTATTTATAGCCCCAAATGTCAAAGGATGAAACTGTTTGCATATAGTTAAGCTGTTCACTGTCCAAATAAGCTTTGTATTTTTCTTGCAAGTCATCAATAGTCTCCTGTGTGTGTCAATTTTAGCAGCTCTTCATGCTCACCTGAGCCAATTAGTCCCATCTCTGGATTATTGCTGAAAACTTCCAGGTCAGTTTCACTTCTATAATTGTTTAACGACTTTGTCTAATTTGCCAGAATGCTTCTTGTCTTAGAGGGTTACCTGTCTTCCCCATGAAGACAGTTGAATTTGGATTCCTGAGTTGATGAACTCCAAGCTCCCTTAGAAACCTGATGTTCCATGATCCATAGACTTACTGCAATTCATAATTATTTTAATTATTTATGTATTTACTTGATGTTTTGACTGCTTCTGCCACTAGAATGTAAACTCTGTGAATAAGGGGACTGTGTTTCGTTTGTATATCTCCATCTGCACAGTTCCTGGCATAGAGTGAGTACTCAATAAATATTGTTGAATGAACGAGTGAATGCATATCCTTCATCAGTGTTGAAAAATGAATTGATATTAGGGTATTACATTAAGAATAGCAGAGGAATCTGGTATCTCTTCTATCTCTTTCTGAGGTCATAAAGTCCTCAGTTTCTCTGGAAATACTAATATTGTAATAAAATAAATACATAAAACAGTAATTAGTATCTGTCAATTATGGTTATTTTTAAGTCTCAGTCTTTATTCAAGATCAGCAGCTTCTGCAGCAATGACCATCTTCTTGTAACCTTCCCTCGATTTCAGTCTTGGGTCAATAATTTGTTTTGCCATTCACAGAATCTCAAATGGTATAAATTCCCAGCTCAACTAGGGGCAGAAAGCATGTTATATTAAACAAGTTATGATGAGTAATTATGGCTATCACTAGGTATCATGACTACTCAGGAACAAGAATCAAGAATTTATTATTGAGTAGGGTATAGTAAAGGAGGATGAAGGCTTAGGTAAATAAAGAGTTTGCCAAAAATTCCATGTTCAAGGCATTTATAGTACTTCAGTTTGTTTTAGGGTACTTCTCTTTGGTTTTCTCGTGAGACAGAATAATGATGCCTACCAAAGTGCGCCAGTTAGCAGCAGTCTTCCTGCTGACTTCCTGATATTGCTCCTTATAGTCTACTTTTTTCTTAGCACTAACTTTTGATTATCTAAAATTATTGATGCATACACAAAATCATAAATGATGCCAATTATTGGCAGGTTGTGACGGTGATGGAATACATCACGTTTTAAAAAAGAATAATTACTTTGCTATTGTTATATTATCACTATATCTTTGATGAATTTTGTTGCTTTGCTATTTGAAGAACTGTAGTCTTACCTTTAGGCTGGTTCTACATTTGAGAATTGGATTATTTAAGGTCCTAATATCACTTGTGTGTTCTAGGCAACCAAAATGAGTTTTTCACGAGCAAATATGAGAAGAGCATGATATAGTTTGTATGTTTGTCCCCGTCCAAATTTCATGTTGAATTATAATCGCCAATATTGGAGGTGGGGCCTGATTAGAGGTGATTGGATCATGGGGATGGATTTCTCGTGAATGGTTCAGCACCACCTCTTGGTGCTGTCATCACAATAGTGAATGAGTTCTCATGAGATCTGGCTGTTTAAAAGTGTTTGTCACCTCCTTCTCTCTTTCTTGCTCCTGCTTTCACCATGTGACATGCCTGTTGCCCTGCCACCTTCTACCATGATTGAAAGCTTCCTGAGGCATCACCAGAAGCTGAGCAGATGCCAGCATCATGCTTCCTGCAAAGCCTGCAGGACTGTGAGTCAATTAAACCTCTTTTCTTTATAAATTACCCAGTCTCCAGTATTTCTTTATAGAAATGCAAGAATGACCTAATACAGAGCACTCACACTTCAAAATCATAACTAAGCTACTCACTTACTCACTTGTTTTTCACCTACTTCATGCCAGATACTGTGTTAGGATCTGGGGATACAGTGGTGTCATAGATTAAAGGTGGCCAAAACTTATTTGATACTGCTCTCATCAAGAGGTGGGATCTATGTCCTTCCCCTTGAATCTAGGCAAGCTCTGTGACTGCTTTGACCAACTGTGTATGACACAAGTGACACTGTGACAATTTCTGGACACAGGTCTTAAAAGACTGGCATTTTCCATTTCCTGTCTCTTGGAACACTCACTCTTGGAGCCCTAGGCTATCATACAAGAGCTCTGACAAACGTAAGGCTAGCTAGCTATCATGCCAGTAGGAGGCCCAACTAGTCAAATAGAGAGGCTGCCTGTAGAGAGAAGGATTCCCAGCTGCTGTCCAGCTGTTCCAACCCCCAGCTATTTGAGTCATCCCAGCTGAGGCTTCCAACATCATGGAGCAGAAATAAGCCATGCCAGCCATGCCCTATCTGAATATCTGACCCATGGAATCACGAAATAGGATAATACTAAATTGTTTTAATCCATTACTTGGAATAATTTGCTACATAGCAGTAGATATTCAAAACAAGAAGAGAACAAATCAGACTTGGTCTTTGTCTTTACAGCACTTAAGATTTAGAAATGATGACAATTCAAAGTTAATATTATATATCCTAGTGTGAAACAAGAAACTGAAATGCAGCAATACCAAAGAAAGCTAGAAGAAACCTATCATCTTGTTTCATTTTTTTTTTTTTTTTGCTTGTTAACATTGCTATTATGTGCTTAGTGCTGTACTAAATTTGGTCCTAATTGTAGAAATTTTCAATAAGGGTAGGCATTCCACCAGAGTGGGTAGAACAGGTTGATTCAGCAGGGCTGTTGCAAGATTTTAGATCTTTAAGCTGTTCTTAAAATTTACTCTAAGTTATAGACATAATAATCAAATTCCTGCAAACATACACATTCTTTTCATAAAATGTGGACTTTTTTCCTACTTTGGTGGGACCTGGATTATCTGATATAATGGGTGGGATGTAAGACATAATAGGTTAAGATCCACTGGCCCAGAGGAGTGTATTAGCCTAAGGTGTGAGGCAGAGTGTATACCAACTTATTCATGAGACATGCAAAGGTACTCCAGTGAACTAAGGGGAGAAATATTGTTCCATTAATGTGATTTCTAGATCATGTTCAATCATCTTTTTTCTCTTTTTAAACCAATATAATAAAAATTCAAAAATTAAGTGAAATGATAATGTTGGGTATTTAAAGGCTCTCAGGGAAAAAGATCAGAAAGAAAAACAAACACTTAAGATCTTTCCTTGGAAAGCTACAGAAACTGTATAGACCAGAAATCACAAACTCAAATGCCAGCAAGGCCAGGCATGACATTGAAAGTGAAGGATGTGAGTCAAGTGAGTGGTGAGCTAGAAAGGTATGCCATGTCCCATCCAGAGGGGCAGCTGGCCCTGAGTGTCAGACCACCTATGCCATGCCCATGCATCCCAAGCTGTCTAAATTTTCTAGAGAAGGAGGATATTCTGATTTTTATGTTGGATCTCCTAATTTCTAAATGTCAGGACAGACAAAATACATCTGTGGGCTGATTTTAAGCAACCTCTGATATAGACACCTGACAGGGATTGATGTGAGGATCAGCCTCTCATAGTTACAAAACAGACAAATGAGTTTGGCCAGATCTTGCTGTCGGCCGCTGCACTAACCCTGGTAGAATTTTGTTTTTTTTTTTAAATGCATTTCTCCATTAGTGATGGCGAGTGAAATGTCTGGCTTTGCAAATTACTGCTGTCATTTAGTTTAATGTACTCCTGTTTTTACATATTTATAAAAACCTTTTACATTATTAATAGTGATTAAATGCTTAGACACTGAAGATCAATAATGCTTCTGTTCACCTATTTACATTATTGAAAAGTAATGTCATACAGGGCTTGTAGAGTATGTGGTTTACTTTGTAGTCATGTTTGGAGTAGATTGAAGAAAATAAAGAAACTGGAGCTACAGGGTATAAATTGTATTTAGGGAAAAAATGGTAACTCAGTTGAGTTTGACCAAGATCTTCACCATGGGCAGGTTGCACATTCACATGGTTGTTACACCATCACAGGGCACAGAACATACATATTCCATGGGCTTTCACATGTGGGTGCAGCTAACTCAAAACAAGAAGGTCTAGTCTCCCTTGGATATATAAGGATAAACAGTGTTTTGCAACACTTAGTCACCTGTATGTCACCATCTTTAGCTCCAAAGGTTTCTGATGGTAGCAACACTCAGCAGCAAATCAGCTGTGTGGGTTGCATTTTGCTCGTAGGCAAATGAGCCCCTTCAAAATACTTTCTTCACCCGCCTACCCAGCTATCTCTCAATTACGCAGCAAAAACTAGAAAGCAAAGTGGTTTGTTCACCTGATTATGGCACAAAAGTGTCCCAGATCTGTCTGAGGAGAGCAATCCTACTGTCTGAGATGTATAAGACCCATAAGTATTTCAGAGTCAGATAGTCCAGCTTTCTAAGTAGCCAAAATGGCCCACTATAGTGGTTTAGAGACTGGCTGTCAGCACCAGTTCAAATTCTGGGTTGAAATTCTGACTGACACTCATTAATTGTGAACAATGACCCTGAACAAGTCATTTACTTGACATCTCTGTTCTTATTTCCTCACCTGACAAATGGAGATAGTAATAGTACCTACCATACAGAATTTTTGTAAGGATTGAATAACACATGTAAAAGTTTAGCATGAGATCTTTGACATAACAAATGCTCAAGGACAATTTACATGTAGCAAAACATCCATTTCATGAGTCATTCGATTGCGATCTACAAAGAAAAAGTTCATTAGCACTGATTTGAAGTTTGTAAATGATGTCACTGAAATGTATTAAATTGAACTGGATTTTTAAAATGTCATCTGGTTTCTAAGTTTCTCGTGTTGACCCAAATACCATTTACCTAGTATAAATTTGGTTCACATCACCAGGTTTATTTAAGGACACATTGAAATGGGGCAGCTGTGGCATAATGGAAAGGTTACAAGAGTTGCTACAATGCAAGCTTGCTGCATGTGTGATTTGGGGCAAGTTATTTAATCTCTCTGAACCTCAGTTTCCTTATATATAAAATGCACCTAATACAAGTATCTACTTTGCAGGGATAATGTAAGGATAAAATGACATAATGTATGTTCGTTTGCTTTGTAAACTAAAAAGTACTATATAGATGTAAGAGACTGTAGCTATTATGATTTATATACATGTGATCAGAGTTGGACTTATTTTGCCCAAAGATATCCCAAATAAAAATGCATGTGTTGATTTTTTAGAGGAAATAGATTGTCCTCAGCTACTTTCCTTGCGAAAGGCCTTTGCCTTTTCTGATAGAATGGATATATCTGTAATAGCTGAGACCCCTGGATGAAGGAGACCCATCGTTCTGAATTTAAATGTGACTTGCAGAGCCAAATGATAACTTGGAGCATTTTACAAAAGAATGAGGAAAACTCAATCAAACCAGGATGAGGAAAAGTGAACAAGTAATAGGTTTGTTCACTCTGAGTGGCTGGAAGTGCTGCTGATGCATGAAGCTGAACCGCAGGGGTTTAAGTTTGTCCTCACTCTTCTAAGTTTATCGCTCACATGCTCTGCTCTAGGTCACAATGACTTGTCTCTTGTCTTTCTCAGGTCCTGACTTTCTCTCCTTATTTGAGTTTAGTGAGTCATTTAACACATCTCCATGTCATGGAGGTTATTTCTTTCACTTCATTTCATTTTTTTGGATCAACTTTTCTCTGAGTGAAGAAAGCTACAGAGTTGATGTCTTACCTCTACCTTAAGTAGGAAAATAGGGATAACAGCTGCCTTTTGTTCTTTTTGTTCCTCTGGTGTATAATAAATAAGTCTCGACTATCTAAATAATTACTTTGACTATACCCCATCTGAAAGTCACTGCAGAGTTGTTATTGAAACTGGAAGAAGTACTTCAAAATGGAGATGACTGAATCTGTTGGAAGAAGGAAAACTTTGACCAGATCCCCTGGCAGAAAAGCCCTTTCTTGTGATTCATTGGCATTTGGATTTTGGGTTCTGTCAGAGACCTAAAAAGTCAGAACTACACAATAAAAAAAATAATTAAAAACTTTTGAGTTTCAATAACAGTTCTAGTATACAACTGAAGGGAAGGGAGTTGAGAGTTTGAAATTTCCATGCACATCTTATTTTTCCCCTTTTCTACTGTGTATAGGTCAAGATGAAGTTGCAATTTTCTTAGATTGTCACTGATATCAACATAAACTCTTGACCAAGTTATTCTTGGGGAATGATAACTCCCACCAGGCTGCAACTGAGGGAGTAGGCTGTAGACAGGAGCTCCTGGACAAATACTTTCCATGTTTCTTAACAATTCCTATTTGCAATAGTCTACAAGGCCAGTAAAATATCGACTTGTGGAATGAATACAGGAGAACATTTTTGTGCCTGGAAATGTTGACTTTAGTGACTTACCTCTAATGCTAATTAGTAAAATATATCATCGCTGAAGATGAAGAATAACAATGAGCAAATTCATGTTATTATACTTTATATAAGTAAGTTTATTTTAAATATTTCTTTGCCTTATGGGTTGGGCTTTGGTCTGAGGTCCTAAGTGACAATTCATGCATTTGAACTTTCCTGGAAGACAGATTTTTCACGAGTCTTGCATTTCACACTAGGATGTCAAACTTATTCAACCCTTTCCTATGGAAACATTTTCCATCATGAAATAGAATTTAAAATTTAGTTTTTGAAATTCAAGATTTTTTTCAAGGAATCAATCCAGAAGCTAAACGATAAATTTGCAAATTATACTTCCCTCCTGTTTTTGTTATTAAAAGTCATATTATAAATATACATACACAAACATACACACATAATTTTATGATACAGAATCTCTAGAAACGAGTTTTTTCCTTAATCAGTAAGGGTTTTGGCTTTCCAGAGAAGTCCTAAAAAAGAAATTAATGTGGATTATGTGGAATGGCAAGTAATCTGATCTTTAAAAGATATCTTCCTTTCATAGTTAAGGAAAAACATGACCATTGTTCATTAAGGAATAAAATAAATACATATGTACCTGCTGTCAAATGACACCTCAGGTGGAATGACATGAGTACTGTCCTTGCCAATGAGGAATTTGATTCGATCAAAGAAAAGTCTTGAAGTGTGCTGAGAGAAGAGAGGTTGGCTTTGCTGAATGAGGTCAAGAGGATCTGGTGAGCCCTGGCAGAGAGGACTCACATAACAGTTGCTTTGTTGACAGCAATCAGGATCCACACAGTCGGTTAAACCATCTGGAAATAAAACCCAAAATCAGTATTGATTATTTAGCTTCAAGAGAAACAATATAGTTTAAAATATACATAAATGGAGAAAAATGTAAAATATAGCCAAAGATAATCAACCTTATTTTGAGTTCAGAACTTGTTAAATTCACATTTTTCATGAATTATCACTCACTCTGAGTTCACATGGCACCTCACAGAAATTCAAACTATTTTGTTCATAAATCTTTCTTTCCTGAATTCTCCCACATTTATCATCTGGAGAATATAGTTTATATAGTTATTGTTTAGAGTTTGGGTAAACAATTCTGTTAGATATCACTGTTTAGAAATTTCTTCTTCCTCAGTGAGACCATTCTTTCAGAATGCCATGATTTCTTGTAAGCACACCTAGTACATCTATGAGCACACAATTAACAAGTACTTGCTACCTGAATTTGTATTTTTAAAAAAATCCTCCCAATATTGTTGTCTACTGGTAATGCTCAAAATAGAGGTTGGGATTCTCATGGTGAAAAAAAGGTATTTAGAGCAATGATTTTCAAATGTGTTGTCAATTACCTAGGGAGCTTATAAAATATGCATATTCTTGAGCTCCACCTACTGACTCAGAATTTTTACAGACCAGGATTATGCATACTTAATCTGGGTGATTCTGAAGCATACTAAAGTTGCAGAACCAGTTTTTTAAGGAATTTATAGAAGGAACTAGAGTTAACATGCCTAATAGCAGTTTTTTGACGCAATTACTATTAAACCTGACATATATGAATGCGATGACTTTCTCTGTTTCATTTTCTGGCCCTTCACCATTTGCTGTAGACTGCTGAATCCACTGCTGTACCACAAAACAAACAAACAAACAAACAAAAAAAAAAAAAAAAACGCCATACAAAGGCTTTGTTCTTTGGTAGAGAAATGATGTGGGGAACAGGGATTCTGAGGCAGGGAGACCACTGACAATCTAACAGGTGCAAAATACTGTTAGGTGCTTGGAAAGGTTAAGAGATAAAAATACCCTTTTCCTGTTTTCAAGAGCTCTGGGCTTAGTAGGAGAAACAGATATGTAAACAGCTAACTCTTATACTAGCAAAAATGTAAGAAGGGCTCTAAGAGAGTTACATGCAAAGAGAAGGGGTTGGAGTGATTAACTGAGCATATGGACACTTCATTCCATGCCCCATAAGTGAAAAAATTAAAGTCCTTCCTAGGTCCTTAAAGAAGGCAAGTGACTCTAATTCAGTTGTTTAACAAGGGTAAATATAAAGACACTAATCTTCTTGGCTTGCCTTGGAATAGGAAGGTTCGGATGGATCACCGTCTCCTTAAGACTGCTGCAGCAGCAAGTTACTGGCACTGGTTTCCTGCAGCTCTTTTGCTTGCTCTGTCTCCCCCACTTGTCTGCTCCCGTGGAGTTAGAGGGGGGTATACCACAGCTGGGGGCAATGAAAGCGAGGAACACCAAGAGAGTAGATGTTTGGAACAGCAGCCCTAGGGCACCCGGGAAATATTTTTCCCCACATGTGGTCCTTTCAAATTCCCTGTACTATAGACAGTACTTTGATTTAAAATGCAGTTTGCTTTTTTCTTGCCTTCCCTGTTTGTTCAATGTATTTCTGCCCCGATTTCTATTTCTTTGTATACATATTTCTTTTTCATTGATGACTTTTTAGTGTGAATTTGTTTCAATAAGAAGTTTCTTTCTGCTTCCCCTCTTCCCATCATTCAGCAAATTATATGAACAGATTTTTTACGGATTTTAGATGCCACTACCACCTCTCCCTCCAATACACTGTTCTCAGCCTCTTATTAGCACATTATCTCTTTACTCTGCTAATTAAACATCTGGATGTGCTGAAAAGCTGGCTAAAATATCAGGCTGATTAGAAGAGTTCTCTGATGCCTGGAATTGGTGCATAATGCACTAAACAATGAAAAATTGCTTTTCAAATAGGCAGTCACTTTCACATTTTTATTGAATAGTGAATTTGTTATTATTGAGCTAATATATGTGGAAGTACCTAGTGTCATGCCTGGCAAATATTAATGAATGCATTAGTAATAATCACATTGGGCAGTCACAGGCTTCAACCTGTCAACCACAAAATTGCGACTTATTTTTGAAAATAAATAGATTTTAAATAAATACTAACACCAAAAACGATCTTAAAAAACCTAAGAAAATCTAAACATAGAACCAATTCATAATTGGGACTCACATTCTCATCTAGTAATGTTCTATACATTCCAAGCTAAAGTTTCATATTTAATAATTGCCTATTATGTAGGGCTGACCCTTTAAGACCTCTGTTTTCTGAGACAACAGCAAGGCTCCTGTTGAGTCTAGAAAGACCTCAGGCAAGCAGACCAATAATGGCATGCAAACCCCATATTATAATTTGTAGGTAAGTCCAGTTCATGGGCAAAGATGAACTTACCAATTATCACATTGGCTAACACCCCATATAGTATGTCTAGACTGTTGCAAAGAAGTGCAAATGACAATCACGCTGAATGTGTGCTTTGTTTTTTGGCTATTAACAGTATTTTTTTTCTAATTGTTCAGAATTGGAAGCTGTGGCACCCTACTGATAGCCAAGCTCAGCGTGGCAGATATGGGCATGTCAAATATTAACTGATTTTTACTTTTAGGGCCTGTTCTCTTCAAAGGAATAAAAATACTAGGTAGCTAAAAAAGAGGAAGGTTACACTGTCTTGAAGGACTATCTATGTCATTCATTGATCCTAGCTTTGCCAACCAGTTTGGGACTCTGCCAGTTGGCTCAATTGGTGCTGATGAAGCACTGGTTTCTTTGCTTTGTGATCAAGTCATCACTAGTAAACTTTTGCCTACTAATTGTATGCCCGTGGCTGAAAGGGGAAATGGATGAAGGAATATGAGTGATACAGGGGAAACTCATACTTTCTAATCCTGAAAAATGAATTTACAAATATATATGGTTTAGAGACAGCACTTGTATTATCACCTTGATAATAATGGGCAGTTAATTCATGGTAGGTTATACAAAAGGATTTGAAAACATGTCTAGATTAGTTAATATTTGCCAGGTGCTAGGTACATCCACGTGTATTATCTCAACAAATCCTTCAACAAACTTGTTAGGTTGATATTCTAATTCCTATTTTACACATGAAGAAGGGGAGGCTAGATGTAGTTGCAGTGGGAAGTAACCTGGGAGTCATATTAACACCTAGTGTTATGCATGCAAATCACACATTCAACATCATCATCTAAACAGTGTGTATTACTAGTACTGATCTAGGCTGTAGGACTTCCAAGTGCATGACTATACATAGGCATTTAGAGCACATGAATTGGTTAAGGTAAAACAAAACAAAACAAAACAAAAAGAGACATTGGCTCTATTTATTTATTTATTTATTTTTGAGATAGACTTTCGCTCGGTCGCCCAGGCTAGAGTGCATTGGTGTGATCTCTGCTCACTGCAACCTCTGCATCCTGGGTTCAAGCAATTCTCCTGCCTCAGCCTCGCAGGTAGCTGGGATTACAGGCACCTGCTACCATGCCCAGCTAATTTTTTGTATTTTTAGTAGAGATGGGGTTTCACCATGTTGGCCAGGCTGGTCTTGAACTCCTGGCCTCAGGTGATCCACCTGCCTTGGCCTCCCAAACTGCTGGGATTACAGGCATAAGCCACTGGGACAGCCCTACTTTGGCTCTAATCTTCATTTGCCACTTACAATCTGTACGATCCCGGACAAGTCAGTTCCTCATTTGTAAGATGTAAATAACAATAATACTCACTCTATAGGTTGTTGTAAGTATCACATGCTATAATAAAGATGAGATTGGGTGCATTCAGGGTGGTATAGCCATAGACTGGAGAACATTAGGCTAAGTGAAATAAGTCAGTCATAGAAGGAAAAATACTCCATGATTGCTCTTATATGAGGCGTCTAAGATAAACATATAGAAGTAGACAACAGAACGGTGGTTACTTGGGGATTCGTTAGGGGGTATAGGGAGTTAATGGATATAAAGTCACAGTTACAAGATGAGCAAGTCCACGTACAACATAGTACTTATAGTTAATAATGAGGTATTGTGCATTTAACAATTTTTTAAGACGGTAAACCTAATGTTAAGGGTTCTTACACACACACACACACACACACACACTTCACCCCAAAACAAATGGACAAGAAGAAAACCGTTGGATATAATGGATATGTTTATTACCTTGTTTGTGGTGATGGTAACAGGAGTTTATACATATGTGTAAACTGACCAAATTATTTACATTTATTATGTTCAGGTTTTGTACACCATTTATACCTCAATAAAGTTGGAAAGGTATTCATAAAAAGCTTACTATCTAGTACATAGCTAGCACTTGATAAATGTTAGCTGCTGTTATTATACCAAATTCTAAAACATACAGACTGCAAAGAATCTAAGGATAGAGTCTTAGGGGTAGATGCCAATGGTTTGCAATGGCAGCTTAAAGTGTTCAACCCCACTTCTACTGAAGTTGCCTTATCACTGGCCAGAGGGCAATTGACTTCTGTGTAGCATGTTCCAGTTGTTGGAATGTGTTCATATTATGAACTATGCTTGGTTAGGTTGTCAGGTAGGTAGGATCTTATGTAACTCTGAGTAGACAAACACTAATACTACAGAAACTTTTCACTCATTGGATTTGATTGATTCCGAATTTGCCACCATTTGGACAGGGGCTGGATTTAAGCTTAAGCTTTTCAGCATCTATAGAACAGTGGGTCTGCTGAGCAAATTAATAGTGAAAATAAAATGGAAGGGCTGATCGTTCCAATGACTCAGTAAAGCAAAATCTTCTTAGATATGTTAGAAAGCCATAAGCAGTGAACTAACTATAAATCATTCATAACTCTTTACTAAAGCAGGCCTCCTGCTAGGCACTCCTGTTAGCCTAGTTGTCGCCTTTATATGTATTGAAGGTAAGAGGACTGTATTTCCTCTGGAAATAGTCTATAATTCATATTACTCATTTATTCAGGCTGATTTTCACCCCTGGATTTTACTGTATTAGGAAAAAGAAAGTGAGAGAGACTCAAGTGCACTCAGGATATGGCCTGCCCAAATCATTATTGTTGCTATAACCACATATCATTAAACTTTTCTGGGTTGGGAAAATACATTGTTCTGCCTCTTGTAACTAGAATGCCACTAATGTTCATGTTCTCCTGGTGCCTACCTGCCATCAATGGCTTTTCATATCACTTAGAATAAAAGCCTAAGTCTTGACAATGACTTATTACCTCACAGTCTGATTCTTTGCCATCTCCCTCTTACCTCTCAGATCTTACCTCTTATGATCCACCCCATCTCCTTCCCACTCCTCTGGCTGTTACTTAATTTCCCAGGCAATGTCTTGTATCAGGACCTTTGCACACACTATTCCTATGCCTGGAATGTTCTTCTCTCTGGTATCAACATGGCTTAACTTTCACCTCCTTTGGGTCTTTATTCAAATATCATCTTCTTAGTGAGATTTTCTCTGGCTACCTTATTTAAATTTTCCCCCTGTTCTACAGGCCCTGTCCTTCCTTTTCTTGCCTTATTTTAATTTTTGTTTTTTTAATTTTAAATTTTTGTGGGTACATAGTAGGTGTATATATTTATGGGATACGAGATATTTTGATACAGGCATGCAATGTATAATAATCTCATCATGAAAGATGGGGTATCTATCCCCTCAAACATTTATCCTTTGTGCTACAAACAATGCAATTATACTGTTTTAATTATTTTAAAATGCACAATTAAATTATTGATTGTAGTCACCCGGTTGTGCTATCAAATAGTAGGTCTTGGCCAGGCGTGGTAGCTCACGCTTGTAATCTCAGCATTTTGGGAGGCTGAGGTGGATGGATCACCTGAGGTCAGGAGTTCGAGAACAGCCTGGCCAACATGGAAAACTCCGCCTCTACTAAAAATACAAAAATTAGCCGGGTGTGGTGGTGGGTACCTGTAATCCCAGCTACTTGGGAGACTGAGGCAGGAGAATCACTTGAACCCAGGAGGCAGAGGTTGCAGTGAGTTGAGATAGCACCATTGCACTCCAGCCTGGGGGACAAGAGCGAAACTCCATCTCAAAAAAAAAAAAAAAAGTAGATCTTATTCATTCTTTCTAACTATCTTTTTGCACCCATTAACCATCCCCAATTCCCCTTTAAATCCCCATTACCCTTGCCAGGGTAATGGTAACCATCTTGCCTTTAAAAAAAAAAGAAAAAAAACAACAAATTTTCTCCATCACATTTACCACCTTCTATGGTAATATGTATTTTTAAAATTTGGTTTAATTTCTGCCTCTTCTAACTAGAATATAAGCTTTATGGAAGCATGAATTTCATCTTTTTTATGCATTGCTATTTCCTCAATGACTAGAACAGTACCTGGCTTAAAGTAAGCATTCAAGGCCCAGCATGGTGGCTTACGCCTGTAATCCCAGCACTTTGGGAGGCCGAGTCAGGCAGATCACTTGATGTCAGGAGTTCAAGACCAGCCTGGTCAACATGGTGAAAACCCATCTCTACTAAAAATACAAAAATTAGCCGGGGGTGTGGGGGGGTGTGGGGCAGGGGTGGCATGCACCTATAGTTCCAACTACTTGGGAGGCTCAGGCAGGAGAATACCTTGAATCCAGGAGACGGAGGTTGCAGTGAGCCGAGATTGCACCACTGCACTCCAGTCTGGGTGACAGAGCGAGACTCTATCCCCCCTCAAAAAATGAACATTCATTATATATTTGAATAATGAATAAACAGATGCCATAAAAGTCCTATTTCGATGACATTTGTAAATTTGCCTAGAGATTAATAAATATCCAACTAATATATGAAATTGTTATTAATAGATGCTTCATTGATAACACACTTTTATTACCCACTTTAAATGACTGTATTTCAACTATTTTCTCATTCATTTTCATCACTGCAAAGTAGGCAGATGTCAAGTATTAGTAGCGTTAGTTGGCAGATAATGTGATGGACCCAGTCATACAGTGGTGAACAGTTACAGAGTTGAGATTTTCTACTTTGCAGTTGCATCTGGAGGCACTTGGGCAGTTTAGGCTCTTATAACTAAGTGATGATCCATTAATAAATGGGTTGCTTAGAAATTAAAGGGGTATGGTGAGAAAAGAATAATTAGAAATATGCTTTCTGATGCCAAGTCTTTTGTCTCCAACCAAATCTCAAAGGTAAATGTGAAGATGTCTGACTCTTAAATAGAGTAAATGTTATAAATTCATTGTTCCTTCTCTTTCATTTTCCTATTTATTAAACACTGAAGCATGCTGGTGCCATTCCAAACATGAGGCTCATTGATCCATGAGCTTGTATGTGTTCATAACTTACCCGTGGTACTGTTTTCTAGATCTAGAAACACTATATAATAAAAGAGACTTGCAAATAGCTATTGCTCTTAATGAGTGGTGACTTATGAAGAATGATTCCTGGAAGATCATTCTCTTTTAGGCAATTAACTTATTGATTTTACCAATGAATATGAATATAGACCACTGGAAGAGTTTATACCACAGAAGCTTGGACAAACATGATAAATACTTAAAAGATCAGAGAAAAAAGGCTGTTTGGATTGAACACTCTTACTCTACATTTTTTGAGCCTTCTTGAAAATATTTCCACAATATCAGAGACCACTTTCCTTCCTCCATAAGTAGAGTGAATGAAATGGAATCTTTGTATGGTAACTGAAGATCTTATAAAACAATGTTCTATATGATCTGGCCCCTGCCTACTTTTCCATATTAATCTCTTCCTCACTCACGTTCCAGCCACAAAGACTTGCCTTTTACTTTAGAGCCTAGTACATTTCCACCTCAGGGCATATATACATGCTATTTCCTCTGCCTGGAACATTCTTCCCCTGACTCATGTGAGGCCTCTCTCACCACCCAGACTAGGTCAGGTCCCCATGCACATTTATAGAATTACACAATTTTAAAATTATAAAATTTTTCTAGCACTCTTCACAGTTGTAAATACATAGCTATGAGGGATCTTTAAAAAGTTCATGGAAAATGTGTATCATGAGAAAATTATGCAAGGAGTTCAAATTTTTTTTTTTTTTTTTTTTGCACTAAAATAAAGTCATACTAGTTGTAACACATCTGAACAGGATCTAGTTTGAGGCACTAAGAAGGATAAGACATCGGTTTGAAAAGAGTCCCTGTCAGAGCAATGTGAATTTTGCTAAAACTGAAGCAAGAACAAACATCAAATTTATGATGAAACTTGGGTGAAAGAATGATGACATCACTGATGCTTTATGAAAAGTTTATGGGGACAATGCCCCAAAGAAATCAGCAGTTTACAAATGGATAACCCTTTGCAAGAAGAGACAAGACGATGTTGAAGATGAAGCCTGCAGCAGCAGGTCATCCACATCAATTTGTGAGGAAAAATTAATCTTGTTTGTGCTCTAATTGAAGAGGACCAATGATTAACAGCAGGAGCAGTTCCGACACCACAGACATCTCAATTGGTTCAGCTTACACAATTCTGACTAAAAAATTAAAGTCAAGCAAATTTTCCACTTGATGAGTACCAAACTGTTACTCCCAGACCAGCAGCAGACAAAAGCAGAACTTTCAATGGAAATTTTAAATAAATGGGATGAAGATCCCAAAGCATTTTGTTGAAGAATTGTAATAGGAGATGAAACGTGGCTTTACCAGTATGACTCTGAAGGCAAAACACAATCAAAACAGTGGCTACGAAGAGGTGGACGAGGTCCAGTCAAAGCAAGAGTGGACTGGTCAAGAGCAATGGTTATCCCAGCACTTTGGGAGGCCGAGGCAGGCGGATCACTTGATGTCAGCAGTTCGAGACCAGCCTGGCCAACGTAGTGAAAACCCATCTCTACTAAAAATACAAAATTTAGCCGGGGGGAGGGGGGACAGGGGTGGCATGCACCTATAGTTCCGGCTACTTGGGAGGCTCAGGCAGGAGAATAGCTTGAACCTAGGAGGCAACAGCTGTTTGGGATTCTCAAGGCATTTTGTTTATTGTCTTTTTGGAGGGCCAAAGAATGATAACATCTGTTTATTATGAGAGTGTTTTGAGAAAGTTAGCCAAGGGTTTAGCATAAAAACACCCAGGAAAGCTTCACCAGAGAGTCCTAATCCACCATGACAATGCTCCTGCTCATTCCTCTCATTAAACAACGGCAATTTGGAAGAGTTTCAAAGGGAAATCATTATGCATTTACCTTACTTATAGTTCTGATTTGGCTCCTTCTAATTTTTTTTTGTTTGTTTCCTAATCTTAAAAAATCTTTAATGGGCACCCGTTTTTCTTCAGTTAACAATGTAAAGAAGACTGGTTAAGTTCCTAGGACCCTCAGTTATATCAGGATGGACTCATCCCTTGCAAAATTGTTTTGAACTTGATGTAGAAATAAAGTTTATACTTTTGTTAAGAAACAAAGTTTATATTTTTAAATATTTATATTTTAAGTCCCCTTTTCCATGAACTATTTGCAGTCCCCTCATATTTGTGTGGGTTGTTTAATATCTATCTGCCTTGCTAGACCATAAGCTCCATGAAGGCAGAAACTTGTACTGTTTATCATTTTCTCCCCAGTGCCAAGCACAACAGTTGGCAAGAAGTAGTAATGAATTAATGGAAAACTGGGTACTTAATGTGAAATGTTTGGCTGAAAGGTAAACATTTGAGTGAGACATTTGGATCATCACCATCCAATATAACTTTTCCTAAAGATGAGAATGCTCTAGTACTGCGCTGTCTAGTACAGTAGCTACTAGTCTCCTGTGGCTATTGAGCACTTGAGATGTGACTAGTGCAGTTGAGAACCTGAATTTTTTTATGTTATTTAAGTTAAATTTAAATACATGTGGCCAGTGACTACCATACTAGATAGTGTAGATTTTGATGTCTGAAAATATTTAGATATTGGATGGTCTGCACATTTAGCTAAACATTATAGAAAAGTTTTAAATTTTTTAAGTCAAATTTATTGTTTTTTTTTCCTATTATGGTTTCTTTTCTTTTTATGTTTACAAAGTGTTTTCTCATTGTAAGACGTATCACCTATTTTTTAAATTCTGTTTGTTTTCTTTTAATTTTAACTCATTAATCCAGTTGAAGTATTTTTATTTATCTTATTCTTTAGTATATGGTATGAATTAAAAAATCTAAGGCATTTTTCTTAAGAGTTGTCCCAATTCCATTTATTTAATAATGCTTACTTTCCCCATTGATTTTTGATGCCAGTTTTATAATATACTAAATTTTGTACTTGGGTGTTTTCTAGAGCTTTTATTCAGTTGCATTAATCTGTCTATTCTCACATCAGTACCACTTTGCTTTAATTATCATAGCTTTCAAATATGCCTTAATGTCTGATAGTTCTATCTTCCTTTCACTATTATTTGTTTTAGCTATTCTGACTCAGTTAATATAATGTTCAAACTTTTTTCTGATGTTAATTCATATGTGCATGTAATGTATGGTGATCATATGTAACAAACTCCAAATTAGGACACATAATTAACAAATGAAAGTGTGGTAACCATCATAAGTTTTTTCCTCCAAGTATAAGGTTGTGCATGTGGTAGGTGTTTCTTGATTAAAGAGATGAATGAGGTCAAGACATTTCCTCGGTTTGTGACTTCTATAGTAATTAGTTCTTATATATACAACATGTAAGATAGCTTTCCTTTTTTGCACTTAAGAAAAAACATCGAAAGGTTATTTCTTCTCTGTTCTGTTTTTACTGTTCAAGGAGCTTTTAGGTAGTTTCTGGACCAGCGGTGTCACCCACATATTCAATGCAGCCCAATTAGTTACTGAGAATCACAATGCATTGAATCAGAGTGTAACTAAAGTCAAAGCTGCAGGAAGTAGCAGCAATACTAATGAGTATTTGAAACTGATTAGAATGCAAAAAATTTCCACCATTCTTTAAGTATCAGTTATAATATGGAGTAATCAGGTACCAGCTACTTGAAGCAAATGCTTGAAAGTGATTTTTTTTTGATTGGGAAGATTTCTTAAGAATTACATTTTTAAAATTAGGACCACTTTTTCCCAAAAAGGTTCAGTTGGTACTTTGTAATGTAATTAAAACACACACATATACACACATGCACAAACAAGTATATTAATATTAAAATTAAGCAAATATTAATAATTAGTCATATTTAACTAAATGAAACCAGCCAGTATGGATAGCTGGAAAGCTGAGACTACCAAATGAAGGGCATTTAATGTATTCTTATGGGTAATGTTTGAACAGTATAAAAATGGAATTATTGGTCTAAAATCTTAGTCATGGGGCTTTCAGGGTTTATTCAATCTATCTTTCCATCTCAAAGTTGAACTGAATCTATATTTAACATCAATATCATCTTAATTCTACCATAGGGAAAAATGGTAATTGGAAATCTCAAGGAGCCTTCCCCCCTGCTCCCTAAAGAGACAATCATAAAAATATACTGTGCTCATATCAAAGTCTTTGATATTTAATTTGCATATAGAGACACAGTTTTAAGGAATGTTCACAGGTCAATACACATTCAGTGAAATCTTCTATGTCTTCTGAATCTACATAGACCACAGGCATTGAGAACTGATAATTCATTAATATTTAATTGATCCATTCTTTAAACATTTTGGCTGCCTTCAGATGACCTTGAGGCCATAAAAAATGGTGATAATTAAATATTCAATTATTTTTATTACTTTACTAAGGCAGGAAACATTGGCTCAACCTTAACTGAGCCAGAAATTATAATTGCATAGGTTGTTAATGTGTTTTCTGAGCATAACATTTTTAATCAATACATAACTGAGAAATTCCTATTATTATATCAAATCCTTTTTAGAATGAAGCAGACCACCTAGGTTTACATCCAGGACCTATCATTTGCTTACTATGTGATTTTTAACAACTTACTTGACTTCTCTGTGTCTCAGTTTCCTAATTTGTAAAGTAGTGTTAATAGTAGTTCCTAGCAAGGTGCAGTGGCTCATACCTGTAATCCCAACACTTTCAGAGGCTGAGGCGGGCAGATCCCTTGAGCCCAGGAGTTTGAGATGAGCCTGGGCAGCATGGTGAAACCCCTTTTCTATTAAAAATACAGAAATTAGCCAGGTGTGGTGGTGTGTGCCTGTAGTCCCAGCTACTCAGGAGGCTAAGGTGGAAGGATTACCTGAGCTCTGGAGGCAGAGGTTGCAGTGAGCTGAGATCGTGCCACTGCACTCCAGAATGGGAGACAGAACAATACCCTGTCTCAAAAAAAAAAAGTTTCTACATAATGGGGATTAAATGAAATAATTCACGTAAGGGACTCAGCACAGGGCCTGGCACATAGTAAATCCTGAATACAAGTGAGATACTATTATTTTCAACATATTGGGAATATAACTATGGGCGATGGGTCATGCTTAACTGCAACAAGAAAACCATATACAGAATATAATTAGGTGTTTGATTGTATGGTGCATATTATCAACACCATGGGTGATTAAGGAGGTGGAGGTCAGAAGTTTCATGGGAGATATGGTTTGAGACTTAAATTATGGACAGAGAGTAATGGGTGAAGAAGACATGAAGACGTGCCAGGTAAAAGGCATATAATGAAAAAGACAAGAGGGAAAGTGAAGATGAGTCTTAGAGGACCATTAAAAATAAACTAAATAGTTTATCAGTGGGTCATTAGATTAAAAACTTCTCTCCATTTTCCAAAACAAGGTTTTCAAGTTATATGGGTAGTAAACAGTCTCTTCAGAAAATAGTCTCTTCTAAGTGTGTGTGTGTGTGTGGTGTAGTTTACTATCTTTCAAGTGGCTCACTTGAACTATCTCATTTAATCCTTATTACAACCCTATTAGACAGTGTGTGTCTAATTATTCAATCTATCTTTCCATCTCAAAGTAGAACTGAATCTATATTTATCATCAATATCATCTTAATTCTACTATAGGGAAAAATGGTAATATCATTTAATATCATCAACCCCATTTTAGAAATAAGGAAATTGAAGCATAGAGATATCATAAAACTTGCCCCAAATCACGCAGTTAGTATAAGAGCCAGAGCTAGTATCTGAATCCAGACAGTTTGACTTCAAATCTCTGTGTTCTTAATCACAAAGTTGCCTCCACTTAATTTTGATAAGGTCTTAAAACTTTTAAAGGTTAACTGTTAGCCAGAACAAGTAAAGGAAGAAACTCTTACAATGCAATTTGATGCTTAAGCCATGACTGCTACCTTATTAATATAAGCCTGTCCCATGTCTGAATTCAAATGACAAGGAATGCAATTGTCTAAGCAGATATAGAAATGTGAGGAGTCAAATTTAATAATATACTTCAGTTTAAGCTAATATACAGAAATTTTAAAAAATTTTTTGTTAATTTTATGTTTCATCAAGTAGAAGGTATGTGGAAAGTGAGGATTTGTTGTTTTAGGGTCATTCAGAGGTGGTTTGGGCAGTTTTGATGTCTGATCGTACAGTGTGTTAGATGTTTTGTTGGCTTTCCTAAGAGAAGTGGTAACTCTGAGGTCTTGGAGCCACATATGGTTTTAAAAAATATCATGCACAGCTCCTCGATTAAATATTTAAAATTCTACCAAAAATTGTCTTGATGCTACATCCTCTGAAAGGTATAAATTGTTACTAAAAGGTAGACACACAAGAGGGAGTTCCAAATAACTAACAACAAAGAAAAATATTTTAGTATGTCTAGTGCAAACTATGCTAACATCAGACAACTTGAATAGTGGTACGTTAATTTAATTTGATATGATAAATGCCATGGGTATGGAAGGTAGCATGGTGTAGTAGTTGAGAAAATATGCTCTGAACTGACATAGTGCTAAATTGGAGACTTGGTTCTGCTACTCTCTAGCTATGTGATTCTGGGTAAGTCACTTACTATCCCCACCCAGAGCATTAATTTTCCCATCTACAAGTAGGGAAAACAGTAGTACCTAAGCCTCATAGGGTTATTGTGAGAATTAAATGATACATAACACATGCAAAAAAAATTGGAGTACTGCCTGGTCATAGTAAATATTCAGTAAGTAATTTCTTAATGTGATTGAGACTAAAAGGTAGCATTACCCTATATAACTCAGTATCATTTATACTAGAGATTCCTAATTTTCACCTGAAATTTAGATACCTAAATTTCAACCCTTGGCCAGGTTGATTACCACTGTGCTAGGGGCTACGCTATTCCTTTCTAATGTGAACATTTTATTTTATTTTATTCTATTTATTTTTTTTTTTGAGACGGAGTCTTGCTCTGTCACCCGGGCTGGAGTGCAGTGGCCAGATCTCAGCTCACTGCAAGCTCCTGCCTCCCAGGTTTACGCCATTCTCCTGCCTCAGCCTCCGGAGTAGCTGGGACTACAGGCGCCCGCCACCTTGCCCGGCTAGTTTTTTGTATTTTTAGTAGAGACGGGGTTTCACTGTGTTAGCCAGGATGGTCTCGATCTCCTGACCTCGTGATCCGCCCGTCTCAGCCTCCCAAAGTGCTGGGATTACAGGCTTGAGGCTGGGCTATTCCTTTCTAATGTGAACATTTTATAAATGACTCACCTCCATCATTATCCAAGTTATCTCCACAAAGCATTTCCATGACAACATTGCAGCCTGTCCCACTCCAACCCACCTGGCACACACAGTGCCAACCATTTTGATCCAGGGTACATCGTCCATTTCCAAAGCAGAGTCCTGGGCAGCCATCTGAAAAGACATCAGAGAGTAACCATCACAGAGACATCAGAATGGGACTGGCCAACAATGATGTATTTGCCTATAGGGAAGCATCTAATCATCTGGGCCCCATTCAGATGAGGTGTTGAATAAATGGAAGAGGAGCTTGCTTGCTTGCAAAACCTTCCCAGGGAACTTGTTATCCCTTACTCTGCAGTAGTTTTCCTTTGAGAGCCAATTAAGCTTTATTAATGCTAACCCCAATTCCCAACCCCTGGTTCACATAGGAAGAAAACTATGGTAGGGGCAAAAATTCTTTTTTCTTTTCAATAAACATATCTCCTCATCTCAATCAAAACTATATGGATGACACTGTATCTAGTTATGGCCAATATGTTGGGAAAAGATAGCAGTCCCTATGAAGAAAAACTTTCCCTAACTACTTCTAGCCTGTGCTGATTTTCCCTTGTGATGTATTGCTTCAGGACTTAAGTATGTTGGTATACAGTTCAGACCACACCATTTAGTATTTGTTCACATGGTGCCTTAGAAATGTGCTGTAGTTGCTTCATATTTATTCACCTTTTCTCTTCAAGATTATTATTCATCTGTGGGCTAAGGATTGAAATCTTTACTTCTATGGTATCTCTCTCAAAAGCTTGCATGATATTATGCTTGTAACAATAATATTAAATGTTAAATAAGGGTTTATGGAATTACTACATGCCAGATTTAGACTTTCTGAATTATAGAAAACTGGAAAATATCAAGTCAAGAGGAAAGTGTAGCATTTAAATAACTTATATCCATTGATGAAGCATCAACACTGACAATGGTTCCTCTTTAGACTTTAAATTTCTCAGGGATGCCCTACTCTTTGTACCCGTAGTTTGCAGTTCAGCTCTAGCAAAGGGTAACTTCACATGTGCCACATGCACAGTGGGCAGATGAATGGAGAAAGCAACTATAATGCTACTGGGTGTTTTCCTAGTAGCAACACAGGACCAGACCTGAATTTTACAGGGAATAGTCCAGTCAATATTCATTTCAGTTTCTTTCTTTGAAATAAAATTCCAAAAGCATAAAGAGCAAACCAAAAAACAAAAAAAAGTTTTAAAATATCTGTAGAAGTTACCCATTGTTCCTTCTAAATAGTTTTCCAAACAACTATCAACAGACCAGAGGAAGAAAAAATTTAAAAATAAAATGAGAGATGACCGTTAGAAAATATGGAAAGCTTTATGTATGTAATATACTCATGACATGGCATATGATGAACATACATAGGGTTGAGAAGGGAAATTTTGTAGTTCTATTCTAATGGATATGCAATAGATAATTAAGATGAAATAAAGAATAATTTGGGACATATTAAGCTTTTGAAGCTGAGGTAATGAAAGGCACTAGGATATCTGGCAGAAAAACCTTTGCTGTCTCTGTTAAAGGAAGCTCCCTGGAGGGATGTATGATGGGATACTTCTAGGAGGATAATTCTCCTGCCCCTGTAAGGACTTAGGAATCCTTGTATATGGACTTGGAGCTACATTGTTATGTTAAAGAAAAAGTTCATCCTCTGAACCAAATTATTTAATAATTATTAAAGTATTAAAATTATTTAATAATTACCTGTGTTACACACACAGATCCAGACACACACACATACACAGAACTCAATATAAAGACAAGAGAAAATAGTCCTTAAAACTGCTTATCAGTCCATTCTATACTATAGTAAAAAGTGACTCTTCGATGTTGAAAAAACAAATTACCTTTTAGTGTGACAATTTTAGCATGAAACTGAGAACACTATATTTAAATAAGATTGCCAAAAATAAAAACAAACAACACAAATGGCAAAAAACACCATCCTTTCTTTCTCACATGCATATTTTCTTTTAAAAATATATTTCTGTTATAAAATTAGTGAGAAAAAAACTTACCTCTGACAGCGTCTAAGTAGTGAGCTAAAAGGGAGGGGAAAAGAATGATCAAATGAATTTCTGACTATATGACAAATGAATTTCAGACTAAAGGTATACAATATGTACTAATCATCTGTTGCCTAGGAGGAGAACAGCAAACTGTGAACTGCTGAAATGCCTGCAGCTCAAAAGTTGGGTACATGGGTCTGTGTAGTCTGTGAATAATACTTTCTGTGAGAATGATATTAATGGCATTTTTTCAAGAAACTCTATTAGGCTTCCTAAAAAGTGTCATATTTCATTAGAAGTATAAGAAGTGTACTGCATTTTCACATTTCAGAAATAACTTCTGTGAAAGAGCACTGGCTTCAACTTCTTATTAGTAATATCTTTAGAAGAGAGTTCTGGAGTAAACACCTATGGTAATCATCACAATATTTAAATCCTCTCATGTAAAGGCAATAAACCTACTGTAGTACAGAAATGTAACTACTTAAGCTACACATCTGAATCTCATCCCTCTCCACCTTTTTAATGAATCTTAAATATTTCCCACAGTTGCAGAACAAGACTTACCGTACCTTTAGTAGAGAAGTAATGCAGTTTATGAAGATTATATGCTATATGTATTATATATATTATACATTACTTTGGCAAGTTCCAACCATTATAAGAAAATACTTTCACCTAAAAATGAAAGCTCTAGTATAGTCTAGTGAGGGAAAAGCCTACAAACAATGAATTGGGTATCCAGAGGCCCACATTTGCCTTTGCTCTGCAGGAATTTTCTGTGTAGTCAAGGAATGCCACTGGAACACTCTATGACCCACTTTCTTTAGTTGAATAATGGGAATCATACTTGTTACTCTGTATTAATGACAACCTTTCTATGCAAAGGTTTGTTGCATAGAAACCTTTGTGGTGGATAGAAATATATGTTAAGGGCTTTGCTTTTTTTTTTTCAGAAAAAGTGTTTATAACTGAAATATTTATTTTGAATATCTTTTATAGTGTGAAGATCACATGATAGATTAATTATTACATAAGCTTTTCTGTATTCACAGATCATTTTCCCTTTGTGAAATTAGCAATAAGGGGTGAAGAGAGAGTGGTGGCTTCAGGACCAACTCTCTACATTACCAGATAAACAATTCAACACAAATGTTCTGTTGATGATAGGTCAGAAGTGGCTTCCTCATATACATTAAAGACAGCCTCTAATGATATTGAATGGCCCCTGTTAAAGTAGTCCCATTTAATGAAATTGCCTCTAAGTGCTTTCAACCGAAACAACCTATACTTTTCAAAAGGAAAAATGGGCAGAGAATGTTACCTTCACAACAAAAGCACTTTTCTTATTAACTAATGACACTTTATTCCAATGTAACATCTTTCACCTGAGTAACTCAAAGCACTTGAAAGCAGAAAACATAAGGAATACTGAAGTAATAAGAAACGAAACAACACAAAAAATACGTAGAATATCATCGACAAAAGAAGAAACCTATCAGTTCACAAAACTTTAAAACTTGTAATCAACCCTCCTTGTCCGCCTCTACTCCAACCTCAAATTCTACTAAATGCCTGGTGATTGACTCACTAGACTGCTTTTAACTTCAACTAATTCAATTTACTATGATTAAAGTATGGTGGTACTTACCAATTGTGCAGTGGTCGCCCTCCCATCCAGGGCTACACTCACATTTTCCATCTTTGCATTGGCCATGCTCAGTACAATGAGAATGGCAGGAGCGTTCCTCACATGTTGGTCCTACCCAGCCTTCTTCACACTGGCAAATTCCTCTTGAACAGACTCCATGGCTACCACACTCCATGGTACACAGCTCTGTGGGGAATTCAAAGAAGATATATTAACATATTTTGTTAAAACCAGCATCCATTCTTCCAAAAAACATTAGAATTACCAAAAATCCCAGTCTATATTTATATTTATATTTTATTTATTTATTATTTTAATAGAGATGGGGTCTTGCTATGTTAACCAGGCTGGTCTTGAACTTCTGGCCTCAAGTGATCCTCCCATCTTGGCTTCCCAAAGTGCTGGGATTACAGATGTGAGCCACCATGCCCTGCCTATACTTATATTTTAAACAAAATGTTAACAAACAATTTATATAAACAAGATGTCACAAAGATCTCTAGCATCTGAATGAATGTGCAAGAAACTCTAAAAAGACGTAGTTAAGTCTCTAAGAATAATACAAAACTCTAAGCCAAACTGATTTTGAGAAGTCTATAAAATGATAATGGCATTCAAGGCTTAGAAATGAGATTAATGACAAACAAATGTCAAGTGGGTTTCACTAAAATTTCATTAAGATCGCAGATAATGTTGCAGGGATTTTACGATACTATAAGATATCACTGGGGGAAAAATCCCAATAAAACAGTGCCCTAACTTCATTCAGAAAGACACGTTCATTAATTGGAAAGATAATAACTTTCTAATAAAATTCAAAATATGAAAAAGGTAAAAATGCCAATGATGACAACCAGCTGGTTTCCCTGATCATACTAACAATATTTGCATTTATTTTAAGCATATAAAATTAACCCTGGTTGATTAAAGTACACATCCTTCTTATCTTCAAATGCTACTCAGTATTTAGACAGTATAATAATGATGATGTGTACTGGCTCTGCTGAGTTTCTTTCCTTTGTCACTTTGACTTTTTGTTGAGAAATGTTGAATATTAATAAAGTCATGACAGTAGATAAACCAACATAAAAGCAGGGAAGCCTCTTTCGTGATCTAATTCCCTTGCCGGAGGAAGAGAAGTAGGATAAAAACCTACGGAAAGAATGAAATACGTTTTGGGAACAATAGACCACATATTCCTGAAAGGAAAAGAGGGTGTTCTGGAAGCCAGGTTGTCTCTTTCACAGTCTCAAATTCTGAAACTAGTTTAACATATTTAGAGGCATTGATATTAATATACTCCACAGATAGCAAAGTTATTTTTCAGTAGATGACAATATTCTTTTGAAAAAGCCATGATTATGAGTTTTATTATAATCTGGATCAATTTGTTCATAAGTTTACTCATAAGCATTCTTTGAAGGTCAGGGTATGATGGAAAGAGTAGTGGATTTGAAATAAAGATAACTGCATCCCTGATTCCTCTGCTTAGTACCTATGGACCCTTAGGCAACTTACTAATGTATTGTCTTAATCTCTGTTTGTGTAAGAATGCAATAGAAGTAATAACACTTATACCTCACAAGGCTGTTGGGACAGATTTGAAATATAGTTTAGAGATGTAACCAATAGGACTTGCTCAAAATTGTATATAAGGGATGAAGGAAAGGGAAAAATAAAAGTTTGGCTTAAACAAATGGACAGATAATGCTGTCATTAATGAAATGAGAAAGGCTAAGGGAAAAATAAGGGTGGAAGATCAAACAGATTAACCTTAAGATATATGTAAAAAGCCAAGTGAAAATGTCAGTGCAACCAGTAGGAAATATGATTCTGACAGGCCAGGGCTAGAGATAATAAAATTGGCCATCTTTAGCATATAGGTGGTATTTAAAGGCATGGAAATAACTGGTTGATATCCCTAAAGAGGGAATAGAAGAGCCCTGAAGAAAGATCAGGTAGAAAAAAGAGGAACCATCAAAGGAAACTGGAATGGAGAAGGCAGTGAATGATAGGAAGAAATCCAGGAGATTGTGGTGTAACTAAAGCCCAAGAGGACATTTTTTAATAAAGGAGTGTTTAACTACATCTAATATTGCTAAGAGGTCAAGTAAGGCACAGCCAGAGAAGTGTCCATTGGATTTATCAACATGGAATTTGTTGATGACTTTAGGAAGAGCTGTACTGATAAAGGTGTAGTTGAAAATCCAAATTGGAAGGGGTGGAAACGTGAATAGAAAGCTGTACAGGGTAACATCAGATTGTGAGAAAAGTCTAGGACACAGAAAAACATATCTTAAAAAGGTGGGCCTTGGCTTAAAAAGTGGTAGCTCAGGTAGAATTATCCTGAAAGAACCCCTGGTCCCTAATCTTGGTCTGAATCTCTGATAATTTGTATTTATAATTTCAGTTCTTGCAGTAAGGCTGATATTATCATTCTGTTCCCATTCACGGCCTCCCCCCAAGACATTAAAAACTGAATTGAAAGGGCCTTTATAAGATTAGGCGCTAATTGGTTAAAGCTAGTCAAGACAGCTCTGACTAAAACAGTTAGAAGCAAACATTTTTCATATATTGCTTTGTACAACTATAAATGTTAGGCATAGAGGAGTATGACATTCTGATTTCTGTCTGAAAAGTAATAGGACTAGACGAACAGTATTGGCCAAATAGCAGACTAGGCTATTTTCAAACTATCTCTATATAAACCATTAGAAATGTTGGATATAATGTAACAATTTTTTAAATTGCATGTCTTGGCTCACAAAAATAGAGAAATCTTCAAGTGCCAGAAGCAAAGAGGATGCTAAAAGCCAAAGCAGTCAATCATCTGGTAGTCTTGAGAGTTATTATACCCAATTACGACTAGGGGCTTGGGTACTTATGTCCACAAAGAAAAAAGAGATGAGGTATTGGACCCATTTCAGATGGGGAGTTGGACTAAATCTCCAGCATAAAGTTGGAGACACTTGAAAGGCTGCAATTTCAGTAAGATGGTGAGTAATAAACTGTACCCACTAGCCTAGAGAGATGACAAAGCACTGACTATTGAGTACAAAATAATAATAATAAAAAATCTGGAGCTAGGATAAATGTAGAAATAAAATACTATCTTTTAATAGTATGTAAGATGGAGTGTCCTGAATGAAATATTTGGGAAGCCTTGTATTATTCGGGAGTTAGGTAACCGGTAATTTGTCAAGTATGCATATGAAAACATAAAGGTGAAATTCTGTTTCTAGTAATAGGGACCTAAGTAATTTTTACTATTCCCTTCTGATGAGAACTAGAAAATCTAAACAAAATATATTTTAAAATCTTTTGGGAGTTAGTGGAGTTCACAAAACAGTAAAGAATTACTGTGCCAACATATACACCATGGAATACTATGCAGCCATATAAAAGGATGAGTTCATGTCCTTTGCAGGGACATGAATGAAGCTGGAAACCATCATTCTCAGCAAACTATGGCAAGGACAAAAACCAAACACCGCATGCTCTCACTCATAGGTGGGAATCGAACAATGAGAACACTTGGACATAGGAAGGGGAACATCACACACTGGGGCCTATCGTGGGGAGGGGGAGGGGGGAGGGATAGCATTATGAGGTATACCTAATGTAAATGACGAGTTAATGGGTGCAGCACACCAACATGGCACATGTATACATATATAACAATCCTGCACATTGTGCACATGTACCCTAGAACTTAAAGTATAATTTTTAAAAAAATGAAAAAAAAGATAAAAAAGAATTACCATGCCAAGTTCCAGAAGAAAAAGAAAACACAGAGAGAGGAGCCTGACATTTGTGGATGCTTTTCCTGTAGCAGCATCTGTCAATTATACCAGAGGGAGCTAGAAGCTCAGAGGCTGAGTAGGGCTTTTTCAGTCTCATGGAATCAGAAAATAAAAATTGAATCGAAATTTCCAACATTGGCCAGGCACATTGGCACACACCTGCAATCCCAGCACTGTGGAAAGGTGAGGTGGGCAGGTCACTTGAGCACAGGAGTTTGAGACCAGCCTGTGCAATGTAGTGAGACTCCATCTCTACAAAAAATACAAAAGATACCCAGCATTTTGGGAGGCCGAGACGGGAGGATCACGAGGTCAGGAGATCGAGACCATTCTGGTTAACATGATGAAACCCCGTCTCTACTAAAAAAAGAATACAAAAAGCTAGGTAGGCGAGGTGGCGGGCGCCTGTAGCCCCAGCTACTCGGGAGGCTGAGGCAGGAGAATGGCGTAAACCCGGGAGGCAGAGCTTGCAGTGAGCTGAGATCCGGCCACTGCACTACAGCCTGGGTGACAGAGCGAGACCCCAACTCCAAAAAAAAAAAAAAAAAAAAAGATAGCTGGGTGTGGTGGCATGTGCCTATAGCTACTCAAGAAGCTGAGGTGGGAGGATTGCTTGAGCCCAGGTGGTCAAGGCTGCAGTGAGCAATGTTCATGCCACTGCACTCCAGCCTGGGCAACAGAGTGAGACCCTGTCTCAAAAAAAAAAAAAAAAAAAAGAAAAAAAAATTCCAACATTAAAGAAAGCGGTAAGCCAAATAAATGAAGCAAAATTGAAAGAAGACAAAAGGGAAAAGGACAAATTCACAGTCATAGTCAGAGACTTTACAGCCCCCCTCTCACACCAACTGATAGAGCAAGCAAACAAATCAGAAGGAGTATGAAATATTTAAGCAACATGGTTAACAGATTTGATCTAATTGATATATATAAGACACTGCCATAAATGACTACAAAATACACATAATGTATTTCAAATGTATATAGAACATTTACAAATATTGACCATGTGCTAGGCTCTAAAGCAAGTCTTGATATATTTAGAAATATTGAAGTCATACATAGGATATTTTAAGTCCAGTATGAAATTAAACTTGAAATTAGTAATAACAGATGAACCTAAAATCCATACATGTTTGGAAATCAAGAAATACATTTTTGAATAAAACATTAAACAAATAAGACATCATCATGAAAATTAGAAGAGACTGAAATGAGTAAAAATGTATAATATAATTAAATCCATGTGTACAGAAAAATTTATAAGGTAGAAAGAAAAACGAGCTGAAAAACCATGACCTAAGTATCGATTCTAAGAAATTAGAAAGAGAAAACCAAAGTATACTCCAAGAAAGTAGAAGGAAGAACATGCTAATTATAAGAGCTAAAGCTAATACAATAGGAATAAATATACTACAGAAAGAATCAACAAAGTCAATACTTGATGATTGGCTCAGACCAACAAAATTGATAAACTCCTGGTAGAGACTGATCAAGATGAAAATACAGAAGACCCAAATAACCAATATCAGAAATAAAATATGACATTGCTATACATAGTACAAACATAAAACATCCTAAGAGGATATCACTAACAGCTTTTTGTCAACACATCTGAAATTTTTGATGAAATGAACAAATTTCTAGAATAATACAACTTAATAAACTACAAGAAAAAATGGAAACTGAATAGTTTCTATAAAGAAACTTAATCCATAATGGAAAACATTACCACAAAGAAAATTTCAGTCTCAGATGACTTCATTTGTAAATATACCAAACTTTTAAGAAAGAAAAATTGCCAATCTTAAACTTTTCCAAAAAACAGAAAAAGAGGAAGCTCTTAACAATATGACTTATGAGGTCAGCATAATCCCGATATAAAATTCTGAAGGATGTTATTTAAAAAATATATGCCAATCTTTCTCATGAAGATCTCATTCATGGATACAAAAATCCTAAACAAAAATTAACATAGCAAATCTAGCATTACATAACAGGAAATAATATCATGACCAATTTGTGCTTATTCTAGGAATATATTATAAGTTTGCTTTCACATTAGAAAATTAACAAACGTAATTCATCACATATATGGAATAAAATAGAAAAATCAAATTATCATCTCAATAGATATATAATAGGTATTTCATAAAATACTAAACATCCATTCATGATAAAAACTTGTAACAAACTAAGACTAAAAGGACATTTTGAGTTAACTTGTAATTAAAAGGAACTTTTAACTTTAATTTTAAAACTAAGACTAAAAGGAACTTTAAATTTGATAAAGAGTAGCTACAAGACCTCATAGCAAACATCATAATAGTGAGATGTTGAAATCTTTCCTTGCATTATTAAGACTGAGAAAAGATGCCTATGATCATGACTTCTACACAATATAATTCTGGAGGTCCTAGCCAATGAAATTATGCAAGACAAAGAAAACTTGTATAAACACTGAAAAGGAATAAATAAAGTCATCATCACTCAAAGGCAGTACAACTTTAACTTAATGGACATATATAGGACCTCAAAGCTATGACTATACAATACATGTTCTTTCCAAGCACACAGAGAATAACCCACAAAAACTGACAAAGTTTCGTCTACAAAGCAAGACTCAATAAATGCCAAAGGTTCCACAGCATACAGATTATACTGCTTTACAAAATGCAGTAAAATTAGAAATCAATAAACAAAAAGATAACAAAAGAAAAATTCCAGAAAGGTGTTCTTTAAAAACACACTTAAAAATAATTCATGAATTATGTTTCAAAAATTACATTGGAATTAGAAACTGAGTAACAATGAAATACTATTTACAAAAACTTGCGGGATGCAGCTTAGACAGTAACTTAGAGCAAATTCACAGCCTGAAATGCATGTAGTAGAAAAGAAGAATAATTGAAATCTAATGAGCAAAGTGTCCAAATCAAGAATTTAGAAAAAGGACTACATATAAATAGATGAAGGACACAACAAAGCCAAGAGCAGAAGTTAATGAAATCGGAAACAAAGAAACAACAGAGAAGATCAACAAAATCAAAATATGCATCTTTGAGATGAATATAAAAAACAGAGAAACCTGTGGCAAAGTAAGAGAGCTAGAAAAAAGGAAAAGAAAGAATACAAATAAACATTAAAGATTAAAATTCAAAAACAAATTAGAGACTGCTACTAACAACTTTATGCCAGTAAGTCTGAAACCTTAGATAAAGTAGGCTTTTCCCAGAAAACAGATGGATGTGAGAAGAAATAGAAAACATGAATACACATTAAAAACATTGAAAATTGCCCAGATGGTTTTACAGGTGTATTTTGTCAAATTTTCAAAGGACAGATAATCTCTATTTTAAACTATACCAGAGAACCGGAAAAAAGGGAAACCATCTTGAATCATTTTATAAGACTATAGTCTAGTTCCAAGACAGTTCCAAAATAGGGTAAGAAAAGGAGAAAATGATTTTGTTTTTAAAGATGAGATGTCGCTATTTTGCCCAGACTGGACTCGAACTCTTGAGCCAAGCAATTCTTCCACCCCAGCCTCCCTAGTAGCTGGGACTGCAGGTGTGTTCCACCTTGTCCAGCTTTAGAAATGATTTCTTAATAGGCCAATCTCACTTATAAACATGGCTGCAAAAATCTCCAAGAAAATATCTGGTAATCAAATCAAAAATGCACACACATACACACACACACATACACCAGTATACAGAAGTCACAGCCAAATAAACATGAATGCTAGGATGGCTTAACTTTAGAAAAATCTATTAATGTAATTCACCACTGAATTATTCCATTTTACTTTAACACATTTCATAATGATTAAAGAAAAATTATAATTTTATTATTATATGTAGAAAGAGTACCATTTAAAATTTAGTTCCTATTTATCATAGAATCTCCTAGAAAAGCACGGCTAAAAGATAACTTAACTGAATATGGTAAAGGTGATTTACCAAAATCCTATAGTAAGCATCATATTTAGTACAGAAATGGAGTAATATATTCCTCTTAATGTCAGAAGAAGTACTAGAATTAACTACAGCTTCTAACTCAGTGTTGTATTGGAAATCATAGTCAGCACAAAAAAGCAACCAAAGACATAAAAAAGTGGAATGTCTGAAAAGGAAGAGATAAAATTGAATATACAAGTAAACTATGAAAGCTACAAGAGAGAATAACAAGGTTTCTGGATGTAAAACCAAAAAGAAAAAATCAATAACATGCCTAGATATCAGGGGCAGCAAATTAGAACATGTACTTTTTTTTCTAAATAAAAGGTCCCATTAACGATAATAGCAAATATAGCAAAAAAAGGTTCCATACTCCTTCACATACAATTTTACAACTTTATTGAAGAACACATAAAAAGACCCAATCAATGGAAAGTACTGTGTTCATGGCTCACAAGCCTCAATATCATTAGAAAGTCAATTTTTCTGTACTAGTTCTATAAATTCAATTCAATTCTGGTAAATATCCCATCGCAGAGCTTGAAACATGATCCTAAAATCCATATGAAACAGAAAAGGCCAAGAATATCCAAGAACATTTTGAAGCATACCTATTAATACTAGGAGGTGTGTATATCTGTCTGAACGTAAATATCCATCAATGGGAAAGGATATATAAATTTTAGTATATTTATGCAGTGTAAAAAATATAGCAGTTAACTTGAATAAGGTAGAGGTCCATGCCTGAATATGGACAAACTTTAGAAACGTAACGATGAAGGAGGAAAGCAAGTTATTCATATGAAATTTAAACACATGTAGAACAATACAACATATTTTATAGATATATATATATATATATTTGGAAAAGCTTAAAAATATGTATTGTATGGCAATGATTAGATTGAGGATAGTGGTTTCTGCTGTAGAGAAGAGAGGCAGATGGGATCACAAAAGTATACATAGGGATTTTGTGTTTATTAATTTTTTTTCCCTTGGCCAATAGGGATTTTATTTTATTTTATTTTTATTTTTTCTCTTTTTTTTATTATTATACTTTATGTTCTAGGGTACATGTGCATAACGTGCAGGTTTGTTACATATGTATACTTGTGCCATGTTGG
>NC_045445.1:29952851-29973514 GCF_002776525.5 Piliocolobus tephrosceles | reverse complement strand
CTTCCCGAGTCCAAGTGAGCTCATTGTTCAGTTCCCACCTATGAGTGAGAACATGCGGTGTTTGGTTTTCTCTTCTTGTGATAGTTTGCTAAGAATGGTTTCCAGCTGCATCCATGTCCCTACAAAGGATGCAAACTCATCCTTTTTTATGGCTGCATAGTATTCCATGGTGTATATGTGCCACATTTTCTGAATCCAGTCTGTCACTGATGGACATTTGGGTTGATTCCAAGTCTTTGCTATTGTGAATAGTGCCGCAATAAACATACGTGTGCATGTGTCTTTATAGCAGCATGATTTATAATCCTTTGGGTATATACCCAGTAGTGGGATGGCTGGGTCATATGGTACATCTAGTTCTAGATCCTTGAGGAATCGCCATACTGTTTTCCATAATGGTTGAACTAGTTTACAATCCCACCAACAGTGTAAAAGTGTTCCTATTTCTCCACATCCTCTCCAGCACCTGTTGTTTCCTGACTTTTTAATGATTGCCATTCCAACTGGTGTGCGATGGTATCTCATTGTGGTTTTGATTTGCATTTCTCTGATGGCCAGTGAAGATGAGCATTGTTTCATGTGTCTGTTGGCTGTATGAATGTCTGCTTTTGAGAAATGTCTGTTCATATCCTTTGCCCACTTTTTGATGGGGTTGTTTTTTTCTTGTAAATTTGTTTGAGTTCTTTGTAGGTTCTGGATATTAGCCCTTTGTCAGATGAGTAGATTGCAAAAATTTTCTCCCATTCTGTAGGTTGCCTGTTCCCTCTGATGGTAGTTTCTTTTGCTGTGCAGAAGCTCCTTAGTTTAATTAGATCCCATTTGTCAATTTTGGCTTTTGTTGCCGTTGCTTTTGGTGTTTTAGACATGAAGTCCTTGCCCATGCCTATGTCCTGAATGGTACTAACTAGGTTTTCTTCTAGGGTTTCTATGGTATTAGGTCTAAAATTTAAGTCTCTAATCCATCTTGAATTAATTTTTGTATAAGGAGTAAGGAAAGGATCTAGTTTCAGCTTTCTACTTATGGCTAGCCAATTTTCTCAGCACCATTTATTACATAGGGAATCCTTTCCCCATTTCTTGTTTTTGTCAGGTTTGTCAAAGATCAGATGGCTGTAGATGTGTGATATTATTTCTGAGGACTCTGTTCTGTTCCATTGGTCTATATGTCTGTTTTGGTACCAGTATCATGCTGTTTTGGTTACTGTAGCCTTGTAGTATAGTTTGAAGTCAGGTAGCGTGATGCCTCCAGCTTTGTTCTTTTGACTTAGGATTGTCTTGGCAATGCGGGCTCTTTTTGGTTCAACATTCGCAAATCAATAAACGTAACCCAGCATATGAACAGAACCAAAGACAAGAACCACATGATTATCTCAATAGATGCAGAAAAGGCTTTTGACAAAATTCAACAGCCCTTCATGCTAAAAACGCTCAATAAATTCGGTATTGATGGAACGTACCTCAAAATAATAAGAGCTATTTATGACAAACCCAGCCAATATTATACTGAATGGGCAAAAACTGGAAAAATTCCCTTTGAAAACTGGCACAAGACAGGGATGCCCTCTCTCACCACTCCTATTCAACATAGTGTTGGCAGTTCTGGCTAGGGCAATCAGGCAAGAGAAAGAAATCAAGGGTATTCAGTTAGGAAAAGAAGAAGTCAAATTGTCCCTGTTTGCAGATGACATGATTGTATATTTAGAAAACCCCATTGTCTCAGCTCAAAATCTCCTTAAGCTGATAAGCAACTTCAGCAAAGTCTCAGGATACAAAATTAATGTGCAAAAATCACAAGCATTCTTATACACCAGTAACAGACAAACAGAGAGCCAAATCATGAATGAACTTCCATTCACAATTGCTTCAAAGAGAATAAAATAGCTAGGAATCCAACTTACAAGGGATGTAAAGGACCTCTTCAAGGAGAACTACAAACCACTGCTCAGTGAAATAAAAGAGGACACAAACAAATGGAAGAACATACCATGCTCATGGATAGGAAGAATCAATATCGTGAAAATGGATATACTGCCCAAGGTAATTTATAGATTCAATGCCATCCCCATCAAGGTACCAATGAGTTTCTTCACAGAATTGGAAAAAACTGCTTTACAATTTTTTTTTTTTTTTTGAGATGGAGTCTCGCTCTGTCGCCCAGGCTGGAGTGCAGTGGCGGCACGATCTCAGCTCACTGCAAGCTCCGCCTCCCGGGTTTACGCCATTCTCCTGCCTCAGCCTCCCAAGTAGCTGGGACTACAGGTGCCCACCACCACGCCTGGCTAGTTTTTTTTTTGTACTTTTTAGTAGAGACGGGGTTTCACTGTGTTAGCCAGGATGGTCTCGATCTCCTGACCTCGTGATCCGCCCGTCGCGGCCTCCCAAAGTGCTGAGATTATAGGCTTGAGCCACCGTGCCCGGCTGTGTTTATTAATTTTTAAAGCAAAGTAGTGGGTTTACAGCTGTTCATTATGTTATCTTACATGTCTTAAATATTTCATAATAATTTACAAAAGAACAAGAGAATCAGTAAAAAACAACAGTCTTTAGAGACTGACTGTTCTATTGAATAAATAACTGGAGATATGACTTAACCTAACTCTTACCCAATACCCTCCACAGATACAAACCACAACCATGAGTCGGATTTATAGTTTCAGCACAGCAAGTATCCAGGTGGGAAGCAATATCCCCATGAATGAGGGACTCCTCTACAAAATGCATTACTATAAATGAAGAAGCAGATCTTAAGCAAAAGCATTCCTCATTTTGAACTGCATCAACATTTCTGCAATTGCATCCAGTTCCAAATGGAGTTTCTGGACTGATTCTAAGACGTTTTTCAATCCCAATCTTCCTATAATCAGCAGTGGGGTTGGTGTGGGTGAAGAACTAACAGAAAACAGATGCAGGCAATTGTATAATTTATAAACAAGATAGAAATGATATTTGCTCTAATACATTTGTCTCATGAATAGTTCTATTTCATGTGTAATATTTTCTATCTTGTTGAAAATACATTAACATTACAGGCTACAAAATATGACAAAAGAATGCTAAAATATAAACATTCTTCTGTGCAAATGTATTGGAAAAGAACATGAAAAATATAGGCAGACACTTTAAAGTTCTATTGAGACATTTCATTTTTAATAAGTTTCTTTATGCATGTCAACAATGAACAACACTTGTATAAATTGAACTCAGATACAACTGGAACACTTCTTTGTTGCATGCTGACAAAGAGCAATTTGATTAAACAGTAAATCCTTCAGAGCCTCCCTCAGAACCACTTCTCTGAGATTTACTTTTTAGGCAAAAGTTTCTAGTAATGTAAACTCTGTTATTCTTGACCCCTCTGCCTTCTCCAATATTAGGTGGTGATCATATTTGGCACCCCAAAGTATTAAATCTGGTTATCAGTTTCTAAAGTATACATTAATGTAAAATTTTCAATATTAAAATACGGCATTCTAAACAAGGAAAAGACACTTCTCATGTAAAAATTCATAAAAATTAAGAAATTATTACATATTCACTTGCCCAGAATCTGGTAGGATCAATTAAAGATCAGAGTAAATTAGGCTGAAAGGGAAAGCACAGGGAAGAACAGAGAATGAATGAGCCTGAATACACAGAGACCCTCTCTTTGTTAGACTTTACTGCATTTTTTCTTGGGGAAACTAAACGATGAAGATTTTCTCATTGTTTTGTATGATTAATATGAGAAATAGCGGTAAGAAAAAAAATGTAAGGTTATATTGGCGAGTGTAGGCAGTGCCAGCTCAAGCTGTTTAAGGGCTGAAAAAAAATTTGGTGTATACCAAAAATTTCACTAAAATCAAGCAATGTTTCAACTAATAATAGTAAACATTATTACAAACAAAAGTTTGTGTATTGTGTGTTGTTTCACCACATATTGGGATCATTTTCATTTTACTGATTTCAACTCCTTTCATTTCTCAGTAGCAAATATTCTACTAGAGAGTGGGACTACTGTAAGTCACTGTTAACTTTATACCAATAGAACACACATGCACACATGCATGCCCATACACACATACATAGATGCATGCACACACTTATTTTTGGCATTTATTTCTCTAAAAGTAATTTGAAGAACATATTACTTGATGAGGTATCATATCTGTTTTATTGTATATGGTTAAATTATATACCATCTATAACCAATCTTTACAAGTACCTTGCTACGATAAAGATTTGGCTTTACTGTGGGATAAGTACCACATTTTCTATGCTCGAAGTATAATGGCATCTCCTCATTTTAACACAGAAAACCTATAACATAGTATTTGTTCCTCAGTCTCAGCATTACAATGGTGCTTCAATATATCTTAGTAGTTTTAATACTACCTTAAATCTGAACAATTAAACTGAAGAGATTCAAAATGATACAAAATGTCAGCTAGCTTTAACTGAACAAATAGCAACATACAAGCAGCGTAACAACAGCAACACACTCCAGCCTATACAAAACCTTGAGATGATTCTCAAATTCTTGATGGATGAGAACAAAAATCCTAAGGAATCTAGCATGTGAAGATCAAAAGGTGTAATGACTTTCAGCTTAATGTTTCACGGATCTTGATTGTCACATGGATTTGGATTTCCTTCATAAAGGAACTGGTTAACTGTTCCTTGGTAGATCTGAATAAGCTGACAAGACAGAAAAATCCACGCCTGACTTACAACTTTTGAATTCGATAAAATAAGTCAGTTGGCCTTTTCACTATACAGAATCTTTCCTTTGGAATAAATCCTGTTTCCTTGCTTGCTAAATAAAATATTCTCCCTAACTGTAGATGTCACATTTTGGTTAGCTTAGTGATCAGAAGCTCAAACTATTGAAGATGAGGTGAACTTCTACTCATTTGTAGCTACAGGCTGCCAGAGTGTGTTTCAATCCTTTGATTATAAACCTGACACTTTTGCCTATCCAAATAGTATCCTCAAATGCCAAAGAATGTTGAAATCTAGACATTTGTTTCACAAATGCTTATCATTTGACCCAGTAGGTACCAGACTGTCAGGGTAAAACCATCACCCTAAAGGAGCAAATATTAACTTTTTTTTTTTTTTGAGACGGAGTCTCACTCTGTCGCCTAGGCTGGAGTGCAGTGGTGTGATCTCGACTCACTGCAACCTCCACCTCCTGGGTTCAAGTGATTCTCCTGCCTCAGTCTCCTGAGTAGCTGGGACTACAGACACACACCACCACACCCAGAAAATTTTTGTATTTTTAGTAGAGACGGGGGTTTTGCCTTCTTGGCCAGGCCAGTCTCGAACTCCTGACCTCAGGTGATCCACCTGCCTCGGCCTCCCAAAGTGCTGGGATTACAGGCGTGAGCCACTGCACCCGGCCCTGCAAATATTAACTCTTAAGGCTCCTGATCTGTCATTAGTAGTAGGCCATGGGATTGCTCAGCCATGACAGAGTTTGCTTTGGTTTATCTACAGCTTTTCACTTAGACCTTCTTATCATAATTGCTATCTAGTTGCAGTTTGTGACCACCTAAAAGGGCAAGCTTAACTGCCTCATAGAGGTATGAAATGCATGTCTTAGACATCAGTAAAACAGTGCTCTCACTTATAAAACTATATATACTATATAGTGTATATCACTTATAAAACTACTATTGGAACAATTACTACTGCATCTTATCTAAGAGTGGCTACTTAAGAACTATTTCTTGGTAAGTTAGAAAGCTACTCTTTGTAATATAAAGTTTAACACTCTTGGGCATGATTTGGTAAAACATTAAAATTGCACTAGGCAGAATTTTTTCTCCCTTTCCTGAATGATATTTGACCTGCTTTTCCTTTTTCAGAAAATTTTGACATTACCTCTCCTCAAAATGAATTTTCATTAGTTCCCTTGATGCACATCTAAATTACCTACATGGTGTTATTCTAAGGCAATAAGCCTCCTAACTTAGCCAAGAAACTCTACAAACCGAAGATCTTCAAATATACGTCTAAGTCCCCAAGCAAATCTGATAGCATACTTCAGTGGCGAAGCCAAAGCTGTATATTGGAAGAACACTTCACGCAGACTAAAATTCTTACTCTAAATGAAAAAGAGGTCACAGAGTTGTTTTCCCCATCCCATTCAACACTATTGCTAAGGGCTCACCATGCTTTAGAACACTAACTCTAATCGGAGTCCACAAGAGAGACAATACTAGCAATCATCAGGCAACCTCTGCAACAGTGGTAGGCTTCTGCATCCTGAATGCAGAAGGTGTGTTCAAGGCATTACAAAGGCATGGAAAGTAGCTTTCTGTCAAAGACCTGGGCAGGGGCTGCATACATATTTACAAAGCTGCCATCATAGCCCAACAGACCATGCACCAACAGTTTATTTTTACCCCTATAAATAAACATGACAGGGGAGAAAAGAAATGTAAAGAACCCAGAGTCAACAAAATCCTCGGCATGATGAAGAAAAAGGCATATAAATGTCCTTATATAGTATTTCAATGCATAGTTTAGTGTCATTTAAGACATTTAGTTTTTAAAAAATTTATAGTTTTACTCTATGGCAATCATCAAGGCTCTATGGTTATTAGTGTCATCTGAACTTTAAGAAATATATTTGTATGTTTCCTATGAGTCGCCACACCCATTCCTCTAAGGATTAATAACGGAGTAAAGCATTTGACTTTATGTCTATCCTTGTCTCATGATATCAACATTCTAGTGAGGTTACACTGTACTGTAGGAAAGCTATGAGGAGGTAGTATATCAATCTTGCTATATTTACACAAAGTTAAAGTCCTTGGCTCACTCTCAATTTCACAAATAGCATGCATGCTACGCATTTCTACCTGGCTAAGCCACCAGCATCTTTAAACTCAACATGTTTATAACCTACATTTTAATCTCTACTCATTAATCAGTTCTTTATCCTGATTTGACTATTTTTTTTTTTTGAGGCAGGGGTCTCACTCTGTTGCCCAGGCTGGAGTGCAGTGGCTAGATCATGGCTTATGGCGGCGTTGACCTCTCAGGCCCAAGCAATCCTCCCACCTCAGCCTCCTGAGCAGCTGGAACTACAGACACATGCCACCATGCCCAACTAATTAAAAAATTTTTGCAGAGATTGGGTCTCACTATGTTGCCCAGGCTGGTCTTGAACTCCTGGGCTCAAGCAATCTTCCTGTCTTGGCTTCCCAAGTAGCTGGGATTACATAAATGAGCCACCACATACAGCCTGATTTTACTATTTTTGTTAATATCACAATAATAGTCCTAGTTTCCAAGGCTAGGAAACTCGGCATTATGCTTTCATCTTCCTTTTGCCTTATGCTCATATCCAGCTACATCTTTCAGTTCTTCTGTTTTCAACACTTCTTCTATTTCTCTCTCTCTGGAGGGCCAGGATAACATAGTGATTACGAGTATGGACTCTAAAGTCTGACTTCCTGGTCTGGAATCCTAGCTCAGACATGGATTAACTATGGGACCTTGAGCATCTCACTAAATCTTTCTATGCTTTGGTTTCCCATCTATAAAATGGGGTTGGTACAAGGAACAAATGAGTTAATATATGTAAAGTGCTTACATATATTACATATAGTGCTGGGTACATAAGTATTACATAACTGTTAGAAATTATGACTACCTCTGTTTCCAATACACTTATCTGGCCCTTCACCATCTTTTGTGTTGAATCTCACAGAAGCCTCCTCATCGGCTTCACAAATGCTCTGTTCTCTTTTTAAACATCCCACATACAACTATAAGCTAGAAGAACAGAATCTTAGGGCTTGGGAAAATTTTAAAATTAATCTGGCCAGTCCTTCACTTTGACATACAAACTTCCTACCTTTCCAATATTTTCCCAAAAGTTCAGCTATACATCACAAAGCCAGTCAATTCTATTTTTATGCAGCCATATCAGCTATATTAGAAAGTAATTTGTTGATTTGAACTGAAATCTGCTGTCTATTTTCTTTCACCAATTAGATTTATTTGTGTCGTTTAATTCTGCCAAAAATTAGCATACTCTCTTTTCTACTGGTCAGCCCCTCAGATCACTGAAGATAGCTATTTGATCTCAATTAAATTTTTCTTTTTCTATCCACCCCTGAGTCCTACAAATGTTGCTCATGTTACATTGTTTGCTTACCCTTAATATAATGGTTACTCTTCTCTGCACAAAGCACAGCTCTGGTCACACACTACATATAAAAATATTGCATAGTTTACCAAAGCACACTGAAGTCCAAAATCCTTAGCCCAGAAATCTAAACTCTCTCTAACCAAGCCCCAATTGTTACTTTTTTGACTTTGGTTTTCATGGTTCTCCAGCTTGCATCTTTTGCTACAGACAAATTTGACGGCTAGCCCTGTTCTATTTAGTAGAATCACCTTCCTTTTCATGCTTTTGGGGCTCTACAATGTTTTCCCTTTCTTTTTCAAGGCCTTTCCCACAGCCTATCTCTACCTGCACAAATGATTTTTCCACTTGAAGCTTGAATGACACCTTCTTCAGGCAACAGTCCATGGTCTAAGATGCTCCAAGGCAGGCATGACCTTCTCCTCTTCTATACTATTATAGAGTTTTGTTTATACATATATTATGATTGTTATTGCATGTAATCTTTTATTGTAGTTTTTATACATATGCATTATTCTTCCCACTATATTGTAAGTTGATTAGGGCAGGAACTAGGTCTTAAACCTTTTTTTCTCTTTCACACATTTCTAGCACATGACAAGCACTCAATAAATATCTGTAAGATTATTTCATTAATTCATTTAACGAACATTTATTGAGTACTCTGCATAGCTCAGGGCAAACTTGAGCTTTATATACTTTGATTAAATAAATTACTGATGAACATAAAAGTGTCTGAAATTTTCAGTCTGAGTGACTAGAAAAATGTTGGCATCATTGAGGGAAACCAGGAAGTCAGGATGAGTTATGTTTGGTTTTGGTTGTGTTTAATTCAAGGTGCTGGCAAAAGATGCAGAATGATAGGTATTTACTAAGCTGGCATATGGATAGGCATTTACTAAGCTAAGATTCTATTATCGGAGCTTACAGTTGTGTGTAGGAAAGCTGCATGCTAGGTGCTAATGTGGATCAAAAAAAAGGCAGGAAAGAGGGTGTTGCTAATTCATAGGCACTTGTCTGAGATTAATATTAAATCAACGTAACGACATAAAAACTAGTGGCTACATAGTAAGGAAACACCGTCAGTGTCCATTGACAGACAAATGGATAAAGAAAATGTAGTATATACACAATAAAATTCTATTCAGCCTTAAAAAAGAAGGGGATCCTGCCATTTGCTACACATGTATGAACCTGAAGGATGTTATGCTAAGAGAAATAAGCCATGCACTGAAAGGTAAATACTCTATGATCTCACTTATATGTGGAATCTTATATATGTGTGTGTATATATATACACACATATACATATACACATATATATACACACATGTAGATATACATGTGTATATATGTATATGACTGTATACTCATATATATACACATATGTGTATATATATGTACACACACATACACACAGAGTTAGGGAATAAAATAGTAGTTATGGAGTGGGGTTGGGGAGAGGAAATGGGAAGATTTAGGTTAAAGGACACAAAGTAGCAGATATGTAGGATGAATAAGTCTAGAGATTTAATGTACAACATGAGGACCATAGTTAATATAATTGTACTGTATTAAGAATTTTTTATTTTTTATTTCATTAAAAAGTTTTTTTCAACTTTTATTTTAGATTCAGGAGGTACACACGCAGGTTTGTTACCTAAGTACACTGCATAATGCTGAGGTTTGGGGTATGAATGATCCTGTAACCTAGGCACTGAGCATAGTACCCAACAGCTAGTTTTCAACCCTTCCCCCTCCCTCCTTCTGCCTATAGTAGTTCTCAGTTTCTATTGTTGTCATCTTTATGTCCCTGAGTACCCAATGTTTGGCTCCCACTTATAAGTGAGAGCATGCAGTATTTGGTTTTTCTTTCCTGTTAGTTTGCTTAGGATAACGGCCTCCAGCTCCTTCCATGTGGCTACAAAGAACAATATTTAGTTCTTTTTTTTTTTTTTTTTTTTGAGATGGAGTGTTGCTCTGTCACACAGGCTGGAGTGCAGTGGCACAATCTTGGCTCGCTGCAACCTCCACCTCCCGAGTTCCAGGGATTCTCCTGCATCAGCCTCCCAAGTAGCTGGGATTACAGGTGCGTGCCACCACGCCCAGCTAATTTTTTTGTAGTTTTAGTAGAGATAGGGTTTCACCATGTTAGCTAGGATGGTCTCCATCTCCTGACCTGGTGATCTGCCCACCCCAGCCTCCCAAAGTGCTGGGATTACAGGCATGAGCCACTGCACCTGGCCTATTTAGTTCTTTTTTTTATGGCTACATAGTATTCCATGGTACATATGTACCACATTTTCTTCATCCAAGCCTCCATTGATAGGCATCTAGGTTGATCTCAAGTCTTTGTTATTGTGAATAGTGCTGTGATGAACATGCAAGTGTGTGTGTCTTTTTGGTAGAACAATTTGTTTTCTTTTGTATATATCCCCAGTAATGGGATTGCTGGATTGAATGGTAGTTTTGTTTTAACTTCTTTAAGAAATCTCCAAATTGCTTTCCACAGTGGTTGAACTATTTTTCACTCCCACCAACAGTGGATAAATGTTCCCTTTATTTCACAGCCTCACTAGCATCTTTTTTTTTTTTTTTTTTTTTTTTTTTTTACTTTTTCATAGCAGCCATTCTGACTTAGGTAAGATGGTATCTCACTGTGGTTTTGATTTCCATTTCTCTGATGATTACTGATGTGGAGCATTTTTTCATATGTTTGTTGGCTACTTGTATGTCTTCTTTAGAGAAGTGTCTATTCATGTCTCTTGCCCATTTTTAAAAAGCTAATATTTTATTTTAAGTTCCGGGATACATGTATGGGATGCTCAGGTTTGTTTCATAGGTAACCAGGTGCCATGGTGGTTTACTGCACCTATCACCTAGGTATTAAGCCCCACATGCATTAGCTATTTATCATGATGATCTCCCTCCCCCACCCCCCAATAGTCCCCAGTGTGTGTTGTTCCCCTCCCTGTGTCCATGTGTTCTCATTGTTCAGCTACCACTTACGAGTAAGAACATGCAGTGTTTGGTTTTCTGTTCCCGTGTTAGTTTGCTGAGGATAATGGCTTCCAACTCCATCCATGCCCCCAAAGGTCATGATCTCATTCTTTTTTATGGCTGCATAGTATTCCATGGTGTGTATGTACCACATTTTCTTTATCCAGTCTATCATTGATGTCTTTTGTCAATTTTTAATGGGATTATTTGTTTTTTGCTTGTTCAATTGAATCAACTGATTCTTCCAATCTATGAGCATGCAATGTTTTTCATTTGTGTTATCTATGATTTCTCTGAGTAGCATTTTGAAGTTCTCCTTGTAGAGATCTTTCAACTCCTTGGTTAAATGTAATCTTAAATACTTTATTTTTTGTGACTATTATAAATGGATTGTATTCTTGATTTGGCTCTCAGCTTGAACATTATTGGTGTATAGAAATGCTACTTATTTTTGTTCATTGATCTGTGTATCCTGAAACTTTACTGAAGTCCTTTATCTGTTCCAGGAGCTTTTTGGCAGAGTCTTTAAGGTTTTCTAGGTATAGAATCATGACATCCATGAAGACAGATAGTCTGAGTTCTTCTCTTCCTGTTTGGACACCTTTTATTTCTTTCTTTTGCCTAATTGCTGTGGCTAGCACTTATAGTACTATGTTAAATAGGAGTAGTGAGAGTGGGCATCCTTGTCTTGTTACAGTTCTCAAGGGGAATGCTTCCAGTTTTTGCCTGTTCAGTATGATGTTGGCTGTGAGTTTGTCACAGATGGCTTTTATTATTCTGAGGTATGATACGAAACTGATGCTTAGTTTCTTGAGGATTTTATTTTTTTTATCATGAAGGTATTTTGGAGTTTATCAAAAGCTTTTTCCATATCTATTGAGATGGTCATATGACTTTCATTTTTAAGATGAATCACATCTATTGATTTCTATATGTTGAATCACTCTTACATCCCAGGGATAAAGCCTACTTGATTGTGGTGCACCAGCTTTTTGATGTACTGATGGATTCAGTTTGCTAGTATTTTGTGGAGAATTTTTGTATCTATGCTCAACATTTATGTTTTGCGTCTATGTTCAACAGGGATACTGGCCTGTAGTTTAATTTTTTTGTTGTATCTTTGCCAGGTTTTGGTATCAGGGTGACGTTGCCTTCATAGAATGAGTTAGGGAGGAATCACCTGCCTTGATTTTTTGGAATAGTTTCAGTAGAATTGGTACCATCTCTTTTTTTTTTTTTTTTTAATTATTATTATACTTTAAGTTCTAGGGTACATGTGCATAACGTGCAGGTTTGTTACATATGTATACTTGTGCCATGTTGGTGTGCTGCACCCATCAACTCGTCAGCACCCATCAACTCGTCATTTACATCAGGTATAACTCCCGATGCAATCCCTCCTCCCTCCCCGCTCCCCTGATAGGCCCCGGTGTGTGGGTGTGTGATGTTCCCCTTCCCGAGTCCAAGTGATCTCGTTGTTCAGTTCCCACCTATGAGTGAGAAAATGAGGTGTTTGGTTTTGTTCTTGCCATAGTTTGCTGAGAATGATGGTTTCCAGCTGCGTCCATGTCCCTACAAAGGACACACACACACAAAAAGAAAGGTACCATCTCTTCTTTGTACATCTGGTAGAATTTGACTGTGAATCTATCTGTTTGGGGCTCTTTTGGTTGCTAGAATTTTTACTACTGCTTCAATTTTGGAATTTGATATTCATCTGTTCAGGCTTTCAATTTCTTCTTGTTCAATCTTAGGATGTTATGTTTTTCCAGGAATTTATTCATTTCCTTTAGATTTTCTAGTTTGTTTGACTCAAAGTGTTAATAATAGTCTCTGAGGATCTTTTGTATTTCTATGGGACTGGTGGTAATGTTAGCTTTGTTATTTCTGATTGTGCTTATTTGGATCTTCTCCCTTTTTTATTTTTTAATCTAGCTAGTGGTGTATCCACCTCTTTTTATCCTTTCAAATAACTAACTTTCGGTTTTGTTAATTCTTTGCTTGGATTTTTGAGTTTAATTTATTCAGTTCTGCTCTGATTTTAGTCATTTATTTTCTTCTGGTAGCTTTAGGGCTAGTTTGTTCTTGTTTTCTATTTCCTCTAGGTGTGGTGTTAGATCATTAATCTGAGATGTAACTTTTTGAGGTAGGCATTCAGTGCCGTAAACTTTCCTCTTAACACAGCTTTTGCTGCATCTTAGAGATTTGGGTATGTCATGTCTTTGCTTTCATTTATTTCAAATTTATTGTTTTTAAATTTGTGCCTTAATTTCATTGTTTACACAAAAGTCATTCAGGAGCAAGTTGTTTAACTTTGACGTAACAGTGCAGTTTTGAGAGATCTTCTTGGTATTGATTCCTATTTTTATTCCACTGTGGTCCAAGAGTATGGTGGTATGATTGCAATTTTTCTGAATGTATTGACATTTACTTGAAGGCTGAGCATATGTTTCCTCCTGGAGTATGTTCCATGTGCAGATGAGAAGAAAGTATTTTGTGTTTTTGATGGGTAGAGTATTCTGTAGATGTCTATTAGGTCCAATTTGCTGAGTGTTTAATCTAAGTTCAGAATTTGTTAATTTTCTGTCTCAATTATCTGTTTAGTGCTGTCAGTGAGGTATTGAAGAACCACACTATTATTGTGTAGCTGCCTAAGTATTTTAATAATTCTAGAAGTACTTGTTTTATGAAACTGGGTGCCCCCAACGTTGGGTGTGTATATATTTATAATAGTTAAGTCTTGCTGAATTGGACTTTTTATCATTATGTAATGACCTTCTTTGTTTTTATTTACTGTCGTTGGCTTAAAGTCTGTTTTACCTGATATAAGAATAGTGACCCTTGCTCTTTCTTGTTTTCTATTTGCATGGTAGATCTTTCTCCAACCCTTAACTTTGAGCTTCCGGGTGTCATTACTTGTGAGCTGAGTCTCTTAAGGACAGCAGATGGATAAGTCTTGTTTTTCTTTTTTTTTTTTTTAATCCAACTTGTGACTCTGTGTCTTTTAAGTGGGGACACGTAGACCATTTATATTCAAGGTAAATATTGACATGTGAGGTTTTGATCCTATCCTGAAGTTGTTAACTGGTTGCTTTGTAGTTTCTATTGTGTACTTACTTTACAGGGTATGTGGGCTATGAACTGAAGGGTGTTTGTGTGGCAGCAGGCATTGTTCTTTCATTATTGTGTTCCTTAAGGAGCTGTTTTAAGGCTGGTCTAGTGGTAACACATTCCCTTAGTGCTTGCTTGTCTAGAAAAGTTTTTATTTCTCCTTCATTTATGAAGCATAGTTTTGTGGGATACAAAATTATTGATTGGAATTTCTTTTCTTTAAGAATGCTGAAAACAAGCCCCTAATCTCTCCTGGCTTGTAAAATTTCTGCTGAGAAGTCTACTGTTAGCCTGATGGAGTTCTCCATGTAAGTAATCTGACCTTTTACTCTGGCTGCTTTTAATATTTTTTTTCTTTAGCACTGACCTTGGATAGTCTGCAGACTACATGCACTGGTGATGTTCATTCTGTATAGTATTTCACAAGTGTTTTCTGCTTTTCTTATATCTGGATGTCAACCTGTCTAGCAAGATTAAAGAAATATTTTTGAATTATTCCCTCAAATGTTTTCCAGATTTTTTGCTTTTTCTCCTCCTTTCCCAGAATGCCAAAAATTCATTTTGGTTGCTATATATAATCCCATATTTCTCAAATACTTTGTGCATTTTTTAACATTCTTTTTATTTATTTTGTCAGACTGGCATAGTTCAAAAGACTGGTCTCCAAGCTTGGAAATTCTTTCTTCTGCTTGGTCTAGTCTATTAACAAAGTTTTCAATTGTATTTGAATTTCAACTGTATTTTGAAATTACCTGAGTGTGTTTTCAGTTCCAGAAGCTTTGATTTCTGTTTAGCATATTATTCCCTTCCTTTATTTCCTGGATTGCTTTAGAAGTTTCTTTGTGTTGGTTTTCAACCTTGTCTTGGATCTCATTGAGCTTCTTTGTAATTGTGCTTTGAATTCTTTCCCTATAATTTCTGAATTTCTATTTTGGTTAGGAACCATTGCTGGACCTGCTAGTGTGATCCTTCGATGGTGTTGCTACATTCAGATTTTTATGGTGCCAAAACTTTCATGCTGGTTCCTTCTCACCTGGAGATGTTGGCACTTCTAACTTTTGTAATTATTTCCTTGCCAGTAGGTTTTTTCTTCATTGTTCTTTACCTAAAATATTATTATTATTATTATTATTATTATTATTTTGAGACAGAGTATTGCTCTGTCACCCAGGCTAGAGTGTAGTAGTACAATCTCAGCTCACTGTAACCTCCACCTCCCAGGTTCAAGTGATTCTCCTGCCTCAGCCTCCTGAATAGCTGAGACTACATGCGTGTGCCACCACGCCCAGCTAATTTTTATATTTTTAGTAGAGATAGGGGTTTCCCATGTTTGCCAGGCTGGTCTCGAACTCTTGATCTCAGGTGATCTGCTCCCCCCCGCCCCCCTTGGCCTCCCAAAGTGCTGAGAGCCACCATGAGTGGTGAGCCACCATGCCCGGGTCTTACTGTTTGTTTTGTTTTGTTTAACTTCCCTTTCCTTTTCTCCCCCTCCCGAGGGGGTGTGACTGCAGAGAATGCTGGGTATGGGCTATCTTTTGGCTTTGCTTCTATAGCTCTAGGCGCTTCTCTTAGCAGGTTTTATATCGGGTTGTGCAGTTGGTGCTTGTAGGTAAGAGCTAGCTACAGCTAATGTGGCTGCATATATAATTGATCCTTGTTTACTGATGGAAACTCTGTTCTCTCAGGCAATGGGCTGATGCATACAGTGCAGAGTGCTCTGAACTCTGCTCAGCCCCAGGGTTGTAGGGGACAAGATGAATGGGGCTGGACTAGGCAGGTCCACCTACAGATCCTCCAATGGCAGGCACAAGCACCAGTGCCAAGTGATAATCCAGTAGGCGGCCACCAGGTGAATAGGTGCTTTGAATGCCTGGAGATCTCCCTGGGCATGTAGCAGAGAGGGCCTCCCCGCATCAAGATCTCTGCACAGGAAGGATGGGGCAGGTCAGGATGCCAATCCAGGTGAGTTGGTGCTCCAAATGCCTGGAGATCTGCCTGGGCTTGGAGCAGAGAGAGCCTCACTACACCATGATCTGTGCCCAGAAACGGTGCAGCAGCTCATGGTGCTGAACCAGGCAAACAGTTGCTTTAAATGTCTGGAGATCTACCTTGGTATGGAGCGGAAGGGGCCCTGCTGCACCTCAGTTTATGTCCATGAAGGGTGAGGAGGCTCAGGCTGCTAGTCTAGGCAAGCAGGTGCTCCAAATGCCTAGATTTCTGCCTGGGCATGGGGCAGAGAGGGCCCTACTGGACCAAAATCTACGTCCAGGAAGGATGGAGCAGCTCAGGCTTCTGGTCCAAGAAAGTGAATGTTATAAGTACCTGAATTTCTGTCTAGGGTGGAGTGGAGAGGGTCCTGCTGTACCATGATCTCAGGGGAGCAGGCTGGGGCACTTAGCAATGGCATACACAGACCAGACGTAGGTTGCCAAGCTGGCACTGGCTGCAAATCTCGCTTCCCAAGGGAAACTGCAGTTATCGTACCAACTCAGGCTTGCAATGGGGGAGAGCACAATTCCAGTGCCTCCTGCTGAGGTGTTTTCCATAGTTTTGGCTGTGGAGGCCCTCACCCTACTCCAGAGCAGATGCTCCAGTCTCTGGCCTGAGACTAAAATGCCTGTGTGGCCACACTTCTGGGTTGCCAAGGAATGGCTGATTTTGTATGCACCCAGATTAAAAATGGCATCTTGCTCTCATTCTTGGGTCTGGGAAAATATCTGCAGCTTTTCCTGGTATCTTTCTCTCATAGTATCTCCAAGCCTCTTTCTAAGTCAGCTCTAGGGCTTGGGCAAAACAAAGTGCTTTCCCTTGGCCTAGGTTGCTCAGATCCACTGTGGAAAGGTGAGTCACAGAGGGAAGCTCTCTGCCCCTCTTATGTACTTGGGCTTCACTCACTTTTATCAGCTGGATGACATCATGGGGGCTGTTTGCCAGCATTCACCTCCCTGGGATGTGGAGTGTCCTTCACAATTCCCAGAATAATGCTTTTTTAACTTAAAAAAAATCTTCTCATGTCAGAAGAGAGTGGACCCCAGGCTGGGAGAGGAATGTCTTAGTTACCTCGGGTTGCAATAACCAAATACCATAGAATGGGTGGCTGAAACAGCAGAAATTTATTTCTGACAGTTCTGAAGGCTGAAATCCAAGATCGAGGCACAGCATGGTCAGGTTCTGGTGAGGTCCCTCTTCCAGATTGTGGATAGCTGACTTCTCACTGGGTCCTCAAGGATTTTTTTAAATAGATAGATTTTAGCTGCTCTTGTCACAAAAAGTAACATGAGATGATAGATATTTTAATTTCTTTCATGATAGTAACCATTCTACTATCTATGTGCATCCCATAATATCATGTTGTAGACCTCAAATATATACAACAAAATTATTACATAGTCCACAAAACTAATGACTATGAACAAAGTCATTCTTTTCTCATGTACTTGGAAAACTCCTAAATTTCTCTGTTTGATACTCAAAAGTAAACATTTGAATCTCTGTTTTCATTCATATCTTCATTCACTGAGGACTTCTATAGAATCACTGGTTTGAAAGGCCTAGAATGTGGGAATAGCTAATTCTTGCTGAGGCTTCAAAGGTCATTTCTCACCTGTTACAATCTCCTGGCCACTTGCAAGCTATCGATAAACACATTAGACAAATGTCCTTGCTCTTTTGAAGGACAAAAGTGTTGTACTCCTTTGTGGTTTGGTTTCTAACTTTTGAGAGCACCAAGAGCAGTCCAAATTCAAACGAAGAAGCAGCTTCCTCCCACTCTGTTGTCAATTATCTTCTTGGAAAGTTTCTTTGCAGAGTTTTTGTGCATCTCTGAGCCAATTACCACAAGAAAACAAAATGACCTTTAAATTAAAACAATATGAGTATACTTGAAATTTGCAGCGAGAATAGATCTTAAGTGTTTTCACCACATACACACACACACACAAAAGTAACTATGTGAGGTGATGGATGAGCTAATTAACTTGATTGTGGTAATAACTTCACAATGCATATGTATAAAATCATCGCTGTGTACATCTTAAATGTATACAATTTTATTTGTTAATTATGTCTCAACAAAGCTAGAGTAAAAAAGAAGAAAGGAAACAATTTGAAATGCAAATGATTGACTAATAATTTCCAATGATGTAAGATATTCTTTTGTAAAAAATATGAATACTCACTTGACAGTTGTAGACTATAGCCACAAATAAAAACAAATATGTTGATCATTTATACTGAAAATGAAATATACCCTTAATCTTTTTCTTCTTAGCATCTAAATTCAGACTGTGGTTTATTTGGTTTGCTCTTATAAAAAGAAATAAAAGCCAAAACTCTTACTTAAGTTTTAATATATTCAACCACATTTCAGATTTTTCTTAACAAGCCTAAATATTAAAACAGCTTTTAAAGATGAGCATATGAGTTGTTCGAGGGGGCGGAGCAAGATGGCCGAATAGGAACAGCTCCAGTCTCCATCTCCCAGCGCGAGCGACACAGAAGACCAGTGATTTCTGCATTTTCAACTGAGGTACTGGGGTCATCTCACTCGGGAGTGCCGGACAATCGGTGCTGGTCAGCTGCTGCAGCCTGACCAGCGACAGCTGAAGCAGGGCGAGGCATCGCCTCACCTGGGAAGCGCAAGGGGGAAGAGAGTCCCTTTTCCTAGCCAGGGGATCTGAGACACACAACACCTGGAAAATGGGGTAACTCCCACCCCAATACTGCACTGTAAGCACACAGGCAAAGCAGGAGAATATATCCCATACCTGGCCGGGAGGGTCCCACACCCACGGAGCCTCCCTCCTTGCTAACACAGCAGTCTGCGGCAATCTAACCGCAAGGCAGCAGCGAGGCTGGGGAAGGGGCGCCCGCCATCGCTGAGGCTTAAGTAGGTAAACAAAGCCGCTGGGAAGCTCGAACTGGGTGGAGCTCACAGCAGCTCAAGGAAACCTGCCTGTCACTGTAGACTCTGCCTGTGGGGACAGGGCACAACTAAAAAATAACAGGGGAAGCAGCAGAGGCCTGTGCAGACGCGAACGACTCTGTCTGACAGCTTTGAAGAGAGCAGTGGATCTCCCAACACAGAGGTTGAGATCTGAGAAGGGGCAGGCTGCCTGCTCAAGTGGGTCCCTGACGCCTGAGTAGCCTAACTGGGAGACATCCCCCACTAGGGGCAGTCTGACACCCCACACCTCACAGGGTGGAGTACATCCCTGAGAGGAAGCTTCCAAAGCAAGAATCAGACAGGTGCACTCGCTGTTCAGCAATATTCTATCTTCTGCAACCTCTGCTGCTGATACCGAGACAAACAGGGTCTGGAGTGGACCTCAAGCAATCTCCAACAGACCTATAGCTGAGGGTCCTGACTGTCAGAAGGAAAACTATCAAACAGGAAGGACACCTATACCAAAACCCCATCAGTATGTCACCATCATCAAAGACCAGAGACAGATAAAACCACAAAGATGGGGAAAAAGCAGGGCAGAAAAGCTGGAAATTCAAAAAATAAGAGCACATCTCCCCCTGTAAAAGGAGCACAGCCCATCGCCAGCAACGGATCAAAGTTGGTCAGAGAATGACTTTGACGAGATGAGAGAAGAAGGCTTCAGTCCATCAAACCTCTCAGAGCTAAAGGAGGAATTACGTACCCAGCGCAAAGAAACTAAAAATCTTGAAAAAAGAGTGGAAGAATTGACAGCTAGACTAATTAATGCAGAGAAGGTCATAAACGAAATGACAGAGATGAAAACCATGACATGAGAAATACATGACAAATGCACAAGCTTCAGTAACCGACTCGATCAACTGGAAGAAAGAGTATCAGCGATTGAGGATCAAATGAATGAAATGAAGCGAGAAGAGAAACCAAAAGAAAAAAGAAGAAAAAGAAATGAACAAAGCCTGCAAGAAGTATGGGATTATGTCAAAAGACCAAATCTACGTCTGATTGGGGTGCCTGAAAGTGAGGGGGAAAATGGAACCAAGTTGGAAAACACTCTTCAGGATATCATCCAGGAGAACTTCCCCAACCTAGCAGGGCAGGCCAACATTCAAATTCAGGAAATACAGAGAACACCACAAAGATACTCCTCCAGAAGAGCAACTCCAAGACACATAATTGCCAGATTCACCAAAGTTGAAATGAAGGAAAAAATCTTAAGGGCAGCCAGAGAGAAAGGTTGGGTTACCCACAAAGGGAAGCCCATCAGACTGACAGCAGATCTCTCGGCAGAAACTCTACAAGCCAGAAGAGAGTGGGGGCCAATATTCAACGTTCTTAAAGAAAAGAATTTTAAACCCAGAATTTCATATCCAGCCAAACTAAGTTTCATAAGTGAAGGAGAAATAAAATTCTTTACAGATAAGCAAATGCTTAGAGATTTTGTCACCACCAGGCCTGCCTTACAAGAGA
>NC_045445.1:29934541-29952451 GCF_002776525.5 Piliocolobus tephrosceles | reverse complement strand
TAAATAGTGCTGGGAAAATTGGCTAGCCATAAGTAGAAAGCTGAAACTAGATCCTTTCTGTACTCCTTATACGAAGATTAATTCAAGATGGATTAGAGACTTAAATGTTAGACCTATTACCATAAAAACCCTAGAAGAAAATCCAGGTAGTACCATTCAGGACATAGGCATGGGCAAGGACTTCATGGCTAAAACACCAAAAGCAACGGCAGCAAAAGCCAAAATTGGCAAATGGGATCTAATTAAGCTAAAGAGCTTCTGCACAGCAAAAGAAACTATCATCAGAGTGAACAGGCAACCTACAGAATGGGAGAAAATTTTTGCAATCTACTCATCTGACAAAGGGCTAATTTCCAGAATCTACAAAGAACTCAAACAAATATACAAGAAAAAAACAAACAACCCCATCAAAAAGTGGGCAAAGGATATGAACAGACATTTCTCAAAAGAAGACATTCATACAGCCAACAGACACATGAAAAAATGCTCATCATCACTGGCCATCAGAGAAATGCAAATCAAAACCACAATGAGATACCATCTCACACCAGTTAGAATGGCAATCATTAAAAAATCAGGAAACAACAGGTGTTGGAGAGGATGTGGAGAAATAGGAACACTTTTACACTGTTGGTGGGATTGTAAACTAGTTCAACCATTATGGAAAACAGTATGGCAATTCCTCAGGGATCTAGAACTAGATGTACCATATGACCCAGCCATCCCACTACTGGGTATATACCCAAAGGATTATAAATTATTCTACTACAAAGACACATGCACACGTATGTTTATTGCAGCACTATTCACAATAGCAAAGACTTGGAATCAACCCAAATGTCCATCAGTGACAGACTGGATTAAGAAAATGTGGCACATATACACCATGGAATACTATGCAGCCATAAAAAAGGATGAGTTTGCATCCTTTGTAGGGACATGGATGCAGCTGGAAACCATCATTCTTAGCAAACTATCACAAGAAGAGAAAACCAAACACCACATGTTCTCACTCATAGGTGGGAACTGAACAATGAGTTCACTTGGACTCGGGAAGGGGAACATCACACACTGGGGCCTATCATGGGGAGAGGGGAGGGGGGAGGGATTGCATTGGGGAGTTATACCTGATATAAATGATGAATGGATGGGTGCTGATGAGTTGATGGGTGCAGCACACCAACATGGCACAGGTATACATATGTAACAAACCTGCACGTTATGCACATGTACCCTAGAACTTAAAGTATAATAAAAAAAAAAAAAGATGAGCATATAAAATAAACAAATCATCTTTATCATGAAAGCACTCCGATTATACTTTCCTTGCATTTTAATTGATGACTCTTAGAATTTTCCAAACCCTGTAACTGTCACATTCTTAACTTTCCATTTTTAATAAAAATTATTTCCATAAAGATTAGAAATTAATCTGACCTGACTCTCAAAACTAATATAGTTTAGCACAGGAAGCTGTAAAAATTCACCTATCTAGGTTTAATAAAGAAAGTTTTTTCAATTTAAATATGCATTGCATTTAATAAGCTTGCATGATAATTTCAACAATGTTCATGGGTTCTTTAAATTACCTTCCTGCTATGTCCAGGATATAATCCAATTTCATTTTTAAGCAACTGAATTAAGAAAAGATTTCAAAATCACAAAGCAATTTCTGAATGACATAAAATGAAATGATTAGAAGCCAGCCAATCAGATTGCTCTTATGGTTGACTTAAGAGAAAAAAATTGTTTGCCTATATTTCTGTAAACCCCAAATATATGAGTTTTTGGATACACCTAAATGTTTGACTCTTAGATATCTTTTATCCAAACATTTGTCATTGTAAGGATCAGCATTCCATCCTTTTTTCCTTCCTTTCGACTTTTCATTCACATGAGTTAAACATTTTGCTAACTGGCAGAATACAACAACAAAGACAGATATGGCCCCTGCCTTCATGGAGCATAACATCTATTGCATACATACTCAAAGAAATGTGGAACTTCAAATTGAGAAAAGTACTATGAAGGAGCAATGCAGAGTGCAATGGGAGATTATCACAGGGTAACCCAACTTAATTTGAAGGTGCCAGGATTTTGACCATTTTTAGGCATTGGCATTTAAGTTGAAAACTACAGAATGAATGGGCAAACGTATTTGGCGATGGGGAAATGAAATAGATAATATGTGTCATAAGGAGAGTAAGAGAGACAGGCAGAATGAATGGTATGAGATGGGACTGGACAAGTAGAGGTCAGAGAATTCAAGGCCTTGTAGGCCTTGCTAAAATTTTGGACTTTATTATAGTAGCAATTGAAAAACCCTGAAAGGTAGTAGAGAGTAACAAAAAGCATATTTGCTTTACAAAGATCTCTTTGGATATAATATAGAGAATGGAGTAGAAGGAAGAAGAGGCTATATAAGTGGCCAGAAAACATATGAAAAAATGCTCAACATCACTAATGACAAGGGAAATGCAAATCAAAACCACAGTGTAATACCACCTTACTCCTGCAAGAATGGCTATAATTTTAAAAATCAAACATATCATAGCTGTTGGCATAGATGTAGTAAAAAGGAGCCCTTTTACATTGCTGGTGGGAATGTAAAGTAGTACAACCACTATGGAAAACGGTGTGTAGATTCCTTAAAGAAGTAAAAGTAGATCTACCATTTGATATAGCAATCCCACTCCTGGATATCTACCCAGAAGAAAAGATGTCATTATATGAAAAAGACACTTGCACATGCATGTTGATAGTAGCACAATGTGCAACTGCAAAAATATGAAACCAGCCCATATGCCCATCCATCAACGAGAGGATAAAGAAAATGTGGTATATAAATATCATGGAATAATACTCAGCCATAAAAAGGAACAAAGTAATGGCATTCACAGCAACCTGGATGGAGGTGGAGACCATTATTCTAAGTGAAGTAACTCAGGAATGGAAAAACCGAACATTGTATGTTCTCTTATAAGTGGGAGCTAAGATATGAGTATGCAAATGCATAAGAATGATATAACGGACTTTGGGGACTCGAGGGGAAGGGTATGAGAGAGATGGAGGATGGGGAATGGGTGATAAAAGACTACACATTGGGTAGAGTGTACACTGATTGGGTGATGAGTGCACCAAAATATCAGAAATCACTGCTAAAGAACTTATCCATGTAACCAAACACCACCTCCTCCCCACAAATCTATTGAAATAAGAAAAAGAACCCTATCTCTCACCGTGTACAAAAATCAAATCAAAATGGATTAGAGACTTATATCTAAGACCTCAAGCTATGGAACTACTACAAGACATAGTTGGGGAAAATCTACAGGACATTGATTTGGGCAAAAATTTGTTGAATAATACCCCATAAGCATAAGCAACCAAAGCAAAAATGGACAAATGGAATGACATAAAGTTAAAAAACTTCTGCACAGGAAAGAAAATAATCAACAAAGTGAAGAAACAACCCACAGAATGGGAGAAACATATTTGCAAAGTACTCATCTCACATGAGATTAATAACCAGAATATATAAGGAGCTCAAACAACTCTATAGGATAAAACCTAATAATCTGATCAAAAGACGGGCAAAATATTTGAATAGACATTTCTCAAAAGAAGACATACGAATGACAACCAGGTATATGAAAAGGCACTCAACATCACTTATAATCAGAGAAATGCAAATCAAAACTGTAATGAGAAATCATCTAATCCCAGTTAAAATGGCATATTTCCAAAAGACAGATAATAACAAATGCTAGTGAGGATATGGACAAAAGGGAACCCTAGTACACAGTTGGTGGGAAGGTAAATTAGTACAACCACTATGGAGAACAGTTTTGAGAACAGTTAGTTCTCATAAAACTAAAAATAGAGCTACCATATGATCCAGGAATCCCACTGCTGGGTATATACCCCGAAGAAAGGAAATGAATATATCAAAGAGAAATCTGCACTCCTATGTTTGTTGAGGCACTGTTCACAATAGCTAAGATTTGGAAGCAACCTAAGTTGTCTATCAACAGATGAATGGATAAAGAAAATGTGGCACATATACACAATGCAGTACCATTCAGCCACAAAAAAGAATGATATCCTGTCATTTGCAACAACATGGAGGGAACTGGAGATCATCATGTTAGGTGAAATAAGCCAGGAATAGAAAGATGAACATTGCACATGCTCACTTATTTGTAGGAACTAAAAATCAAAACAAGTGAATTCATGTGGACAGGGAGTAGAGGGATGGTTGCCAGAGACTGGGAAGGGTAGTGGGGTTGGGTTGAATGGTGTGGGAGGGAGATGAGGATGGTTAGTGGGTACACAATAATAGAAAGAATGAATAAGATCTACTATTTGATAGCACAACAGGGTGACAATAGTCAATAGTAATTTAATTGTACATTTAAAAATAACTAAAAGAGTATAATTGGATTGTTTGTAACACAAAAGATAAATGCTTGAGATAATGGATACCTCATTTACTCTGATGTGATTATTACACATTGCATGCCTGTATCAGGATATCTTTTGCACCCCATAAATATATACACCTACTTAGGATGTATGTGTAGCAAACAACATAGTATATATAGGGTTCAGTGCTATCCGAGGTTTCAGACATCCACTGGGAATCTTGAAACATATCCCCCATGGATAATGGGGACTACTGTATGCAAAACACTTTTACGAAGTAGAATTACAAGACTTGGTGACTGATTAGATAGAGTGCAAAGGATATGGAAAAGCCATGAATCGTGTCTTAGTTTGGCATGTGCAACTCTCTGGGTGTTTACGCTATTTCTTATCAATACAGGGACTGCTGAAGGATGAGTTCAGCTTTAGACCTCTTAACCTGAGGTGCCTGTGAAAAATTCAACTAAAAGTGGCAAGGAGGCAGATGGATCAATGGGTCTGGAATTAAGAAGAGGTTTCAGGGGCAGAGATAAAATTTTTAAGTCACCAGTAAAAATGGTCATTGAAACCAAGGGAATGTGTGATGAGTGCGATGAGAAATGAATGGGGCCTAAGACTGTGGGACTTTAACAATTAAAGGTCAAGTGGAGGAGGAGATCCAGCAAAAGAGAGAAGGATTTGCTATAGATGTAAAAGAAAAAATCAAGAGACTGTAGTATCACAGAAACCAGTGAAAGAGAGTTTTCCATAATTAGGAGTAGTTAAGTATCCCAAATGGTACTGTAAGTCAAGTAAGGTGAACATTAAAAAGTGTTTGTCATATTTAGTAAAATGGCGATTACTGGTAACATAGTGACAGCTGTTTTGGTGGAGTGATTGGGGGTAGAAGCCAGAATGAAATAGGTTAACAAGTGATTGGAGTAAATATATTAAGGATAAAGGGATCTTGGTTTTACATTGTCAGAGAAGAGAGTTACAAATATAAAAAGGAGAAAACAAGAATGAACCCTGTGGTGCTGAACTGGAGTTGGAGGTAATAATGGAAATGCATGGTTTTCTCTAGATAGATAGATGATAAACAAATAGATAAATAAGTAAATATTGATAGAAATTAGTGTGTGTATATATATATATATATATGCATGTATATATAAATTTCCTACCCCTCTTCACCATGAGGGTCTGAGAATAGCAATACTCCAAAAGCAATGAACACACCTAGTGCCAAGAACAGAACTTGGCTTCTAAATACCACTCCGAGAAAAGAAATTAGGCTCCTTAGAGAAATGCCTGATTACAGGGACAGGGCAGGGAAAGTGCAAGGTGAGACTGGAATATCCTATTGAGAGAAAAAGTGCTCAGAGAAAGATGAGGACATGTCAAAAACATGCAAAGGCCACCTTGAAGTGGCAGTTATTGTTTACAAAACAATTTGAGCATCAAAATAAACAGAACTAGCAAGAAACTATAATTCATTGAATAGTATGAAAAATCCTGAGTTCTCACAGGTATGAATAAATTAATTAATAAATTGAAAGTTTGATGAGCAATGGAATATTTACATAGCTTCAAAGTACCTCCTCACAAAACACTTGTTTATTAAAAGTGCATATGGGGAGAGTACAGTGGAGAAGCCTGGAAGATACCATCTTAATTAAATGATCAAAGTTAACATTACCAGTAGTGGGCCAAATAAACAATGGGTACCACCTGATAGGATATAATACAAACACAACATTATTTCTACAATATTCTTGCCAAAGATGTACAACCTGAATCTAAGTATGATGAAACATCAGAAAACCCCCAAATTGAGAGGCTTTGTATAAAATAACTGGTATATAATCTTTAGGAGTATCAGTCATGACAGTTAAGGAAAGATTGAGATAATCTTCCAACCCGAAGGAGACTAGAGGGCATGACAACTAAAATGTAGTGCTTTATTCTGAACCAGTTCCTTTTGCTATAAGGGATGTTGCTGGGATATGTGATGAAATATGAATAGAATCTAAGCATTAGATGTTAGTAATGTATGAATGTTAAGTTCCTGTTTTCAATAGCTGTATTGTGCCGATGTAGAATAATGCCTTTAATTTTAGGAAATACATGATAAAGAATTTGGGAGAAAAGGGTCCACAACTTATTCTTGAATGTTGCAGGGGAAGATTATTTGTACTGTACTTCCACTTTTCAGTAAGCTTGTGATTGTTACCAAATAAAAAGTAGAGGGCGAATGGAAAGTAAGAAAGTGGAGAAGTTGAAGGTGAAGTTGAAACATTAAAGAAGGCAAGAGACAATTAGCTAGCTAGAGGAGAACGTGGGATTCAAAAAGGAATTTCTTTTTTAAGTGGGAGAGACAAAACCATGTTTAAAAGCTCTTGAGAAGGATCTAGTAGAAACTTTGGAGTTAAACTTACATGAGAGAGAAAGTGGGAGAAAGGCGGGATCCAGAGCATGGGTGGAGGGACTGACCTTTCACAGGACTCTTCCAGCACTGTAGTGGGAGGAAGAAAGAGAGCCTGGGTGCAGATCCAACCTGATTTTAGATTTGATGGCAGGAAATTGAGGGAGTTCTCATGTGATGGATATTTTTTCTGTGCAGCAGGAGACAAGGGCATCCATTGAGAATGAATGGGCAGAGGAGAAGTTAGAAGTCTGAGAAGAGAAATTCTGAAGAAGTATTTGCGGAGAACAACAAAATGAGGTAACCTGAGGAATACAGTAATATTTCTAGGCACTTTTGACATCCCAAGTGAGGTTGGTGGCTGAATTTTTATTGGTACCAGTCTACCCAAACTATGATTTTTTTTCCAATAGGGCTTGGCTACTGCTTGTATAGGTAGGGGCAAGGCTGAGAGTTGACATCATTCGTTGTTCGAGTTTTTTCAGGAAGGACCAATGGGGCAATGGATTTTAGAGTATTTGCAAGAGGGATTAAAATGATAGACCATTTGTATTGGAACTTGGGACAATACATTTTTCTACATTCTCTCTTAAAGGAAGTCCTACATATATAGAATTTCTCTAACCTTTTACTGATGGAAAAAGCACTGAAACTATAACTTAGTAAACTTCCAAAGTGTTAGAAAAATTCAAAGTTGGACACTTCAAGCTGAAAATCTTACTCTTCCCAATAAATTACAATAATGTTCGGTAGTTTGCTCATTTGGCATCATTAATCAGAACTTTGAAGTGCGGTATATAATTTTAGGTTGAGAAGGTCCTATCTGTTCAGGTCATTTGAAATGGGTTAATTATATCAATTCTAAAGTAAAAGGACAGTTATTCCATAGTGCCTGAAACCCCCCAAACTAAAGTATTATCTCCTCGTAATTCAGATACCTGTGTTTCTACATGAGCTACTTAAATTTTACCCATTTTATTTATTGGAGTTCAGAAGAGGATTTAACTGGAAGTTTCTGCTGTCAAAAAATGAACTTCGAAACCACTGATGGGTCTGTTGAAAAAAACCCTTGACCAATTTTCCAAAAATTTCAATTGTAATGCCTGTGTTATCTTCCTCGCCAGTTTTGGAAAAATGAGCTAGTGAAGCCTTGTTAAAATACATAATAATAAGATTATTGGTAAGTTGAAGGGAGAAAAATAAGTCTAGAACTTGAGGCATTGCTCAGAGTAAGCAAGGTAGGTAGGGTGGGAGTCTTAGGCAGAATGAAGGTGCTATGGGCAAGGGTGAGGGACAAGGCCAGAAGAGCCACATAGGAAAACGCAGGAGCCTAGGGGGAGATTATAGGCCACTGAAGAGAAACTTTGCTATTTTCACAATTTTAATGGTATCTAGCTCTTGACTTGGGAAAATCTGAGATAAAATGATGCAACCCTTTCCCAGGATGTGGCAACCAGATGATGAAGCCAGAGAAAGTGAAACTGAAAAAGTCTTACCAAGTGTATTGGGTTAAATGGTATGTCCTTATCATAATTCCTGAATCCTGTGCATGAAACCCTATTTTGAAAAAGGGTTTTTGCAAATGTAATTAAATTAAGAATCTTAAGATTAGATCATCTTGGATTAACCTTGTGGGCACTAAATAGAATGACAAATGTCTTCGTAAGAGACAGGTAAGGAAAAGGGAAGAGGAGAAGGCCATGTGAAGACAGAGGCAGAGATTGGAGTTATGTAGTCACACACTAAGGAATGCTGCCAGCCACCTGAAGCCAGAGAAGGCAAGAAATGTTTCTCCCCAGAGTCTCCAGAGAGAGTGTGGACCTGCTGACATTTTGATTTTAGATTCCTAGCCTCCAGAACTGAGAGAGAATAAATTTCAGTTGCTTAAAGTCACCTGGTTTGGGGTAATTTGTTATGATAGCCCTAGGAAACTGGTATACTGAGCATGTCATTTAAACATATAGCAGTTCCACTGTAGTTATCAAGACCTCATGATGCATTCTAAACATGTAGGCCTGTTGGCATTAAGCAATAATTACAATAGTAGCAGCCACTGCAAACATTTAATGGGAATTTTAGATACTAAGCACTGTGCTGAATGATGTAAATGAATTATTTTCCTGAGTCCTCAGAACAGCTCTATGATAGAAGTGCTGTTATTAACCTCACTCTACAGATGAGGGGATTGAGGCTTAACACTTTGTCTAGGGTTTCATAACCACCAGGCAGTAGAGCAGGGATTTGAATCCACACAGCCTGACGCTGGAGCCCACACTTTTACCACTACACTAAACTGCTTTCAGAAGTCATTTGGATACACCACAGTAGTTGGCAATAACTTATGTTCTAAATAAGTCTGATTGGCTGAACGATAAAGAGATTTTTGTTTTCAAGTTCAATCCAAACTCAGAGATTTCATTGCTATACAATAAACACCCATCTATATCACAAAGAAACAAAAGTTTTTCAAGACATGTCCTGTTACTTACTTCAAGTGACTAGAGTTGAGTAAAGCAAAAAATAACTTCGACAGTACCATACTTACCCTAGCCAGAATTAACTAGGGATGTTCTAATAAAAATGTTCATTTTTCTTTTTTTATTTAAGCTATTTGCTCTATAGTATATGCAAAGGATACTTTAATAAAATCATTACACCTTATGGAGCAGTTGTTTCTTTTCATCACAATAACATGTTCACCCTTTAATATATCATATTCTTCCTTTTTTCTCATACCTTTGTACTAACTTCTGTTGTCAATTTATTCAATCTACATAAAATAATCGGTATAATAGCAAAATGACATAGTAATATGGTGCTATCTCAAAATTAGTAGTTGCTCCTCAAAAATAAAGGCAGTCTGCTCTACCTTGAAGTTTGGATTGCTCAGCTGTCATAGGAAACCCTTCTGCCTAGACAGCTCCAGTCCCTTGGCATCCTTTCTTAATGATATTTTATTTCAGAAGCTAACAATGACATAAAAGAGTACTAATGTGTAGTAGGTTCAATCCCCTATTTTTTAATATCTCACTGTTTGAGACATCTTAAAATGCTGGCTTCCTCAAACAGAACCACATTATTATTTTCCAAAATTCTATTCCTTCAAGGGATAGAGTTCTTTACTTTTCTTAAATGAAAATGCCCAGAAATGATCAGTTTGAAGCTGTTGGGGCAGAAACTCATCTTCAGGTCCAAAATTGTTGATGTGTGAGTTAGAATTAACAGACCTAACTGGGAGTCCCAGATCTGTTACTTATTAGTCATGTGAACTGGGATATACTCATAGCATGTCTAAGATGGTGTCTTCATTTGTAAAATGAGGATGCTATCATCCATCCTAACTTACAGGAATGTTGGAAATATAGTGTAACTATTTGAAAAACACTTTGAAAACTCAAGCAGTAAACCAAAGTAATCTTGATATATAAAAATGCATGAGCTTTCATAATGGACAGAGTTGGATTTGAATCCTAGATCCACTAGCTATGTGGGCCTAGAAAATACTCTTCCCTTGATTTCCTAACCTGTCAAAGGAGATACTTCTTAGAAGCATTGTTTAAATAGACGATGTTTATGAAAGTAGTACACTGGCATATATTATTTTTTCTCTCTCTCCTCTCCCTTATATGCCCTATTTCTGAAGAACATATCTAGATTCAGGGCAAATAGAGTATTCCATTTTGGATCAACAGTAGGTTTCCCTTACTTGGGACTCTTCAAAAAAGCCCTAAGGACAGTGCCCAAAGGACTGCTGTGAAGTCAAAGTGTCAGGCTCCAAATTTGCTTAGAAAATCAATTTGAGCCAACCAAAAATGAGGCTGCATTTTGAAAAATTGGCCTTTAATATCTAGCACGTTCAATACTGCTTTCACCAGACTAGATGGGCTTTTCTTTCAGTAAAGAAAATAAAAGGAGTGAATTTTACCACTTTTGACTAGGTGACTTTATGTGTATAAGAACGGTTTCATCCTTTTCTAGGTCCAACAGAAAGTTTCACCTTAAAAATCACAGATAAAACAACTTTTTTCTTCTTTGGTCTATTCCTCCAAATAACTCCAGGTATGATCTATAGGACCTTTTGTTGTATATGGAGTCAAGGGGGCAAGAGAATTGTTGGCAGTCTTCAGGAGCAAATTCCACTTTCTAATCTCCAGTATCTTTTTCCTATGTTGAAAGCACAGCTACCAAACATTTACAAACCCCCTTCTGGTTTTGCTTTGCCAATTTTGTTTTCAGTAATGTTTGCTTTTCTCAATGTTGTCTGTATATTCAGCCTCTGAGGACTAATGTCGTTTGTCCAGTAACCTAACAATGATGTTAAACTCTATGTTCTCATAATGAGACATTATTCATCCTTAGGATATTTACAGTAATACAATGCACAATCCAGTAATATGGAATATGATCTACTGTTCCACTGGAATACCAATGTCGTGCATCATTAATAAATGCACAGTTCCTGTTATATGTGGGGCTTTCAATTAGCATACATATTTTCATCATCATATATCAAACCAGCTGACTTCTTCTCATTTTGTGTTATTTTTGCTGACTTGAAAAGTTGAATTCTTATTGTAGCAGTGTATATTAAAGCCTGAACTTTGAAAACCACTCCAAATGATTTTCAGTATTGAAATGGCAACTAGATTTTTTCCAGGCTTTCTAAATGAAGCAATGGGATGTTTTTCTTCTTTCAATCATTTCTATGGCACCTTTGCAACGAGAAAATATGCTATTAACCTAAACCTGGTGTGTTTAGATTACAATGGGTTTTGCAAAGTATGGCCCACAGAGTGCCTGCTTGGGATCCAGTTAAAAATGCATATTTTTGGGCCCCACTGCAGATCTACTGAGTCAAAATGTGAGTGAGGCCTGGAAATTTTTCTTTTAACAATATTCTAGGTAATGTATTCTGAAATTACAGGATCACTGATTTGGTGTTGAGAGAGTTCACACTCTTCCATTTCTCACTTCTTTGCCTCTATAAGAACCTTTATCATCCTCATAATTTTAATCCTTTCTAAGTAACATGCTGTCCCGTTGACTATTTAAAGATACCTAAGTGTTCCATTTGGGACACAGGACTTGAAATAAGAAGGTTCTAGTCCTCATTTTGCCATTTATTTTCCATGTGACATTGGACAAGACTTAATATTTCTGAGTTTTATTTTCACCAACTGCAAAATGGTGAAAAATAGGAAAGAAGGGAGGGGAAACAAGATGGTTAGATACATTAATGTTTAAGATTTTGTCTGGATCCAACATTTTATAATTTTATGAATGTTTCAGCTGCTAGAAAGAGAGTAGGAGAGGGAAAAAGAAGACAGTAAGATAAGCTGCAGAAGTCACTAGGTTTGGAGGAATGGAATGATCATAGGTTCTGGAATCAGACACACTAGGATTTAGACCATAGCTCTGAAATACTAATTGTGTCATCTTGAGCAAATTACACCATGCTTTGAGCTTCAATTTCTTTGTTTATTAACATGGGGATAACATATGTTCTCATAGAGTTCTCATTATGATCAAAAGAGATAGTACACTATGTACAAAAGTACCCAGCAACAGGTGCTCAGTAAGTTAATAGATATGATGAAGAAGAGAAAGAATAAGAAGATGAGGATGAGGAGAAAGAGGAAGAGACAGAAGAGAAGGAGGATGAAAAGGAGGAAGATGTGGCAGAGGAGAAGGAGGAGGAGGATAAGGGAGGAAACAATAAGGAACGAGACAAAATGGTGGGCATTTGGTACCTCAGATTTATTTGAAAACAAATATCTGTTGGGAATCTATGAGCAGCCAAGTACTGTTCCAGGCAATGGCGATACAGTTGTGGTCAAAACAGATATTTTCTACTTTTGTGGAGCTTATTTTCTGATGTGTATGTGTATGTGTAGGGGGTGATGGTATGGCAAGAATAATAAATGAATATGGGATATTTCCAGTGGTAATAATTGCTCTGAAGAAAATTAAAGTAGGGCGAGAGGGATGCAGAGTAATGAAGGGTGGGTAGTTGCTATTTTACACAGGGTGATCAGGGAAAGCCTCTCTAATAATTTATCAATTGAACAAAGACTCAAAGGAAGTGTGAGAACCTCACAGCTATTTGGAGGGAGGCAGGGAGAAAGAATACCAAATAGAAATGTTCTAAAATGGGAATATTACCAGAATAGTGAAGAAAAAAAAGGCCAGAATTCTGCATATGTAGCTAGAGCAGCGAGAAAGAGAGGAAGAGAGGTTCATAGGAGATGGTGTGAGAGAGGTCACAGAGGTGGCAGAAGCAGATTGGGTATGGCCCTGTAGATTATAGTAAGGAAGTCAGCTTTAACTCTGAGTAAAGTGGGAAGACCATGAAAGCTTGTGAGCAGAGGAATGACATGATCTGATTTACAAAGGATCACTGTTGTTGTGCTGAGAATAGACTCTAGGGGGAAAAGATGGAAACAGGGAGACCAGTTAAGAGGTTATTGCAATAATACAGGTGAGAGGTGATGGTGGTCTGGGACCGGTATAGAAACAGTGTAGGTGGTGAGAAATGGTCAGATTCTGGATATATTTGAGAATGGAGCCAGTTAGATTTGCTGATGGACTAGATGTAGGTATGCAAGATAATGATGATCCCAAGGTTTTGGGCCTGAGCAACTAGAAGAATAAAGTTGCATTTAGTGAGATGGGGAAGATTACAGGAGTGGCAGGTATAAGGAGGATGAGTTACATGTGTAAATCGATTGCTAAGTAAGAAGAGTCAGTCAACTAACACTCAGTGGGCACTCCTGTGTGGGAAACCCAGTAACAGGTGCTCTGAGATTTTATTAGTAAAGTGCTCTTGTTAGTATTATAAGGAAACCAGAGAACACTGTCCTTAGTTTTAGTCGAGTGCTTGTAAAATTATTTTGGGAATAAGCTGTAGTCTTCCTAATGCGTGGGACGTCCACATTCAGAGTTAATATACATCAGTTTTCAGCTTTCCAAAGCCACGTTCATTATCTCTGAACTTCAGCTTTAGCCAAATCAAATAAAAACTAGTACAAGTTAAGGGGCTGCAACTTTGCTATTTGCTTACTCACAGTGATGCCTTACCATCGCTCCAGTAACTGCCTTAATTGTTTTCTGGAAATAATCCTACCCCATCTGGTGGGATGTTTCTGAAGCATTAAGTGCTCCAAGGAAAAGAGCTTCTTTGCTTTACAGTAAGCGCACTGCTGTCAGGAGCCTCACTGGCTGTTTTGTACTTCAGTTTGTGCTGCTTCCCAAAGAGCTGAATGGAACGCTATTTTGTCATTTAAATCTAAAGAAGGCATTTGCACACTGATGATGTTATCTGAAGTTCTAATTTGTGCAAACATTGATCTGCTTTGAGCAGAAGAGAAATCTCCATTCAGACAGCAAGAACTGAGCTCAGATGAATGGTCAGGGGAAAGAACTGAAGCACCAGGAAGAGTAAACTTTTTTTTTTTCATTTTAGGATGCTTTATCAGATTTTCTTTCCAGATTTATTTCTGTTCCAACGAAGAATATTCTTTTTGAGCTAAATCCAATTTGTATATAAAAAATACACACCCATATTGATTTCAATCTGGTTTAAAATGGTATTTTTGCAGTGCAAAAATCTAATCAATAGAATCTTATGAGTTGGACTGGTAATGGTAAACATACTAACAGATATTTCATTTCATGGGGCCAAAGCTCTGGAAATTGATACTACTGAAAAGGATTACTCATTCCCCACTGGGTATAACTTTGTTTACCCAACCATGATATAGGTGTAAAGCAGAAATACAATTATGCTGTGGCCAACACACAGGGGGTTTTTAAATAGTAGAACTTGCCTTCCCCATTTCCCCTAAGGCCCATAGATCGTACAAGTTGGCAGATCAAATAAGGATATTGTGGGAAATTGTTTCCCCATTTCACAATAAATGAAAAAAAGCTTAATCTGATAGGGTAGAAAATTAGACTGACATAGTCACTGAAGAAATAAAAGTCTCCCAAGCCAAGATCAACTTTTTAAAAATTAAGCTTTTAGAGGAGATGGATTTGTAGATCCTTGAACCTGTGCTGCTTTTTTTTTTTTTTTTTTTTTCTCTAACACATGTATCTAAAGCTTTTGGTTTTGAGCAAGACATGCTACAAGTGAAATTGTAAGACAGTAGTTGCCAGGGGTTCAAATTGCAGCCAACAAGCCTTTTAACATGCTAAATCAAAACTGTAGCAATACCAAAGGAACTGTGTTTCATCATTTCTAGTGGGCTTAAGTGTGAGGAGCTGAAATTAATCAAAAGATATAACCTGGACTTACCTCTGCCTCATGCTCACATAACTCTTGCTTGCCCTCACTGGAGTAAAACGTAGTGAAAACCTACAGTGCAGGAGCACACAAAGGGTTGAGACTAGAAGAAATAATTCAACCAGAGTACAGAAAAAAGTACATTGTCCCTAAATATTATGACCCTGGAATATAAGATTGATGCCTAAAGCCAAGGGGGCATGAATCTAAGGAAAACAGATGGCTATTGCTGTTAATATACAGTTACCATAGGAGGTGGATACTAAAAATTCAGATATAGATTTTATCCCGGAATCAGCCAAGGGCAGTCTGGCCAATAATGATAATGCCTGTGAGTACCATGTTGTAATCGCTGTGGTTGACCAGAAGATAATAATTGATATTTCCTATAATCAATTTATAAGGGGGCCTTTCTCACAATAGCTCATTGTGCTTTCTAATTCACTAGCCTAGGCTGACATAGGCACAAAATCACTCCATTAGACGGAGAGGAGATAGGTTACTATTTTCATTTTGATAATTGGAAAACAGAGGCCCAGGCTAATTTGTCCAAAATCCTATAGCAATTTTGTTGTATTTCTTTGAACCCCTTCATAAAGCTGATAATATATCAACTCAAAATATTATCAGATTATGTTTATAGTGCAATAATAAGAAGTAATTCTTCCATGCAATACAAATTTATACAGCTTAGACAGTATTCAGTCTTTACCTTTGAACATACGAAGTCACTAAAGGAGGAACATAAGTTTTAAATACCCAAATTTCACTGCCTTTGGAATCTATTTTTTCAGTAAATAAGGGTCATAATACAGAAAAGTTATGAATTCTACCTTAGTCTTCTGGTCTTTAACAAGTTTGCAAAGTGTATTGTCAACTCTTTAATTACAATAACTATTGTACTTCTTCCTACTACTAAGCATGTGTAATCAAATATCAACAGGAAATGTTATTTCCTGGTGGATCCTTATTAAAATGAATCAGGGAGATTTAGGTATAAACGGTGGCCTGAATAAGGGATGATACCTCCCTCCTTCATTCACACAAGATCTTTTCTGCCAGGGAGGTATTTAGATCTTTGTCCTCCCCTTCCTAGAAATTTTGAGGGTTATACTGGTTTGTAAATATCTATATTGATTATCGTTTCTAAAATGATATTATAATTAATTGTTCTTTTATATCTAATATATCACTTTATCTCCCAAGCATTCTAGGAAGCATGTGGCTTCCTTATTTATGCTTTATAGAGTAGGAAACTAAGACTCAAAGAAATGAGGGATTTGACTAAAGTCACGGGGTTACTCAGTAGCAGTGCTGGAACTAGATCTAGGACTCTTGACTCTTAGCTTCAGACTCTTTCCACTACAGCAGTGGATTTGATGGGACACTTGTACTAGTCAGTATAGGTTAGATTAGGTTGCAGATGACCCACCTCCCCACAAGATAATAATGGGTGGAAACAACAGATGCTTATTTTTCATTCATGCTACATGTGCAATGCAGTTCAGAAGGTGGTGCTCTGACCACTACTTAGGACACTGTCATCTCAACATGAAGCTTTTAGGGTCTTCCAAGGTAGGCTAAAAGAAAATGGAGATTTGTGCAATGGCTCTTAAAAGCTTCCACTCAGAAATGCTACACATACCATCTGCTCACATTTCATAGGCCAGAGCAAGTCACATGATGATGCTTAACTAAAAGGGCACTGTGCCTCAAAGGATAAAACAATTGGGATCTTGGTGAACACTAATATGTCTGCCAGAATGCTCTCTGTTCAAATGTAATCTTAGTCAGAATCCCATTATATAAAATAGATATAAAGTAGGGAGATCCAAACGTACTTAACTTACTCCTTGTTTCTTTGGAAGCTCCTAAGGTACTTTTAAAGAACATCAGGATTCAGTGAACCCAATTCAAAATCAACTGCCTCCAATATACAAAGAAAGCTAGCACATCAAATAAGTATCTTTATAGTAAAGATAAGAAGACTAACAATGTTTTTCAGGATCATGAGATAAAATTGAAGCTAAAATGGGAACAGATCACAGAATGATCCATTCTTTATCTCATGTTCTACTCACTAGACTTTGGTTCTCCCACTGTGATACAGAAAATCTTCAAGATTATTGTGACTTTTCATGTCACAATATATTAGGTGTACATAATATTACCCATAATGAATGCTAAGTCTCAAGTGCACAGCATGGTTTAGAAACTAATTTCTAAAGGAGGTACACAGTTTTAGATTCTTTTCTTTTTTTTATATATTTTATTTTATTATTATTATACTTTAAGTTCTAGGGCACATGTGCATAACGTGCAGGTTTGTTACATATGTGTGCTTGTGCCATGTTGGTGTGCTGCACCCAACAACTCGTCAGCACCCATCAACTCGTCATTTACATCAGGTATAACTCCCAATGCAATCCCTCCCTCCTCCCCCCTCCCCATGATAGGCCCCGGTGTGTGATGTTCCCCTTCCCGAGTCCAAGTGATCTCATTGTTCAGTTCCCACCTATGAGTGAGAACATGCGGTGTTTGGTTTTCTCTTCTTGTGATAGTTTGCTGAGAATGATGGTTTCCAGCTGCATCCATATCCCTACAAAGGACACAAACTCATCCTTTTTTATGGCTGCATAGTATTCCATGGTGTATATGTGCCACATTTTCTTAATCCAGTCTGTCACTGATGGACATTTGGGTTGATTCCAAGTCTTTGCTATTGTGAATAGTGCTGCTATAAAGACACGTGCACACGTATGTTTATTGCAGCACTATTCACAATAGCAAAGACTTG
>NC_045445.1:29841310-29929541 GCF_002776525.5 Piliocolobus tephrosceles | reverse complement strand
TGAATACCCTTTATTTCTTTCTCTTGCCTGATTGCCCTAGCCAGAACTTCCAACACTATGTTGAATAGGAGTGGTGAGAGAGGGCATCCCTGTCTTGTGCCAGTTTTCAAAGGGAATTTTTCCAGTTTTTGCCCATTCAGTATGATATTGGCTGTGGGTTTGTCATAAATAGCTCTTATTATTTTGAGGTACGTTCCATCAATACCGAATTTATTGAGCGTTTTTAGCATGAAGGGCTGTTGAATTTTGTCAAAAGCCTTTTCTGCATCTATTGAGATAATCATGTGGTTCTTGTCTTTGGTTCTGTTTATATGCTGGATTACGTTTATTGATTTGCGAATGTTGAACCAGCCTTGCATCCCAGGGATGAAGCCCACTTGATCATGGTGGATAAGCTTTTTGATGTGCTGCTGAATCCGGTTTGCCAGTATTTTATTGAGGATTTTTGCATCGATGTTCATCAGGGAGATTGGTCTAAAATTCTCTTTTTTTGTTGTGTCTCTGCCAGGCTTTGGTATCAGGATGATGTTGGCCTCATAAAATGAGTTAGGGAGGATTCCCTCTTTTTCTATTGATTGGAATAGTTTCAGAAGGAATGGTACCAGCTCCTCCTTGTACCTCTGGTAGAATTCAGCTGTGAATCCATCTGGTCCTGGGCTTTTTTTGGTGGGTAGGCTATTAATTGTTGCCTCAATTTCAGAGCCTGCTATTGGTCTATTCAGGAATTCAACTTCTTCCTGGTTTAGTCTTGGGAGAGTGTAAGTGTCCAGGAAATTATCCATTTCTTCTAGATTTTCTAGTTGATTTACGTATAGGTGTTTATAGTATTCTCTGATGGTAGTTTGTATTTCTGTGGGGTCGGTGGTGATATCCCCTTTATCATTTTTTATTGCGTCTATTTGATTCTTCTCTCTTTTCTTCTTTATTAGTCTTGCTAGCAGTCTGTCAATTTTGTTGATCTTTTCAAAAAACCAACTCCTGGATTCATTGATTTTTGGAGGGTTTTTTGTGTCTCTATCTCCTTCAGTTCTGCTCTGATCTTAGTTATTTCTCGCCTTCTGCTAGCTTTTGAATGTGTTTGCTCTTGCCTCTCTAGTTCTTTTAATTGTGATGTTAGAGTGTCAATTTTAGATCTTTCCAGCTTTCTCTTGTGGGCATTTAGTGCTATAAATTTCCCTCTACACACTGCTTTAAATGTGTCCCAGAGATTCTGGTATGTTGTATCTTTGTTCTCATTGGTTTCAAAGAACATCTTTATTTCTGCCTTCATTTCGTTATGTACCCAGTAGTCATTCAGGAGCAGGTTATTCAGTTTCCATGTAGTTGAGCAGTTTTGATTGAGTTTCTTAGTCCTGAGTTCTAGTTTGATTGCACTGTGGTCTGAGAGACAGTTTGTTATAATTTCTGGTCTTGTACATTTGCCGAGGAGTGCCTTACTTCCAATTATGTGGTCAATTTTGGAATAAGTGTGATGTGCTGCTGAGAAGAATGTATATTCTGTTGATTCGGGGTGGAGACTTCTGTAGATGTCTATTAGGTCTGCTTGCTGCAGAGCTGAGTTCAATTCCTGGATATCCTTGTTAACTTTCTGTCTCATTGATCCGTCTAATGTTGATAGTGGGGTGTTGAAGTCTCCCATTATTATTGTATGGGAGTCTAAGTCCCTTTGTAAGTCTCTAAGGACTTGCTTTATGAATCTGGGTGTCCTGTATTGGGTGCATATATATTTAGGATAGTTAGCTCTTCCTGTTGAATTGATCCCTTTACCATTATGTAATGGCCTTCTTTGTCTCTTTTGATCTTTGATGGTTTAAAGTCTGTTTTATCAGAGACTAGGATTGCAACACCTGCTTTTTTTTGTTCTCCATTTGCTTGGTATATCTTCCTCCATCCCTTTATTTTGAGCCTATGTATGTCTCTGCATGTGAGATGGGTCTCCTGAATACAGCAGACTGATGGGTCTTGGCTCTTTATCCAGTTTGCCAGTCTATGTCTTTTAATTGGACCATTTAATCCATTCACATTTAAGGTTAATATTGTTATGTGTGAACTTGATCCTGCCATTATTATATTACTGGTTATTTTGTCCGTTAGATGATGCAGTTTCTTCCTAGCCCCGATGGTCTTTACATTTTGGTGTGTTTTAGCAATGGCTGGTACCGGTTGTTCCTTTCCATGTTTAGTGCTTCCTTCAGGGTCTCTTGTAAGGCAGGCCTGGTGGTGACAAAATCTCTAAGCATTTGCATATCTGTAAAGGATTTTACTTCTCTTTCACTTATGAAACTTAGTTTGGCAGGATATGAAATTCTGGTTTTAAAATTCTTTTCTTTAAGAATGTTGAATATGGCCCCCACTCTCTTCTGGCTTGTAGAATTTCTGCTGAGAGATCTGCTGTTATTCTGTTGGGTTTCCCTTTGTGGGTAACCCAACCTTTCTCTCTGGCTGCCCTTAAGATTTTTTCCTTCATTTCAACTTTGGTGAATCTGGCAATTATGTGTCTTGGAGTTGCTCTTCTGGAGGAGTATCTTTGTGGTGTTCTCTGTATTTCCTGAATTTGAATGTTGGCCTGCCCTACTAGGTTGGGGAAGTTCTCCTGGATGATATCCTGAAGAGTGTTTTCCAACTTGGTTCCATTTTCCCCCTAACCTTCAGGCACCCCAATCAGATGTAGATTTGGTCTTTTTACATAATCCCATACTTCTTTCAGGCTTTGTTCATTTCTTTTTCTTCTTTTTTCTTTAGGTTTCTCTTCTTGCTTCATTTCATTTGATCCTCAATCGCTGATACTCTTTCTTCCAGTTGATTGAGTCGGTTACTGAAGCTTGTGCATTTGTCACGTATTTCTCGTGTCATGGTTTTCATCTCTGTCATTTCGTTTCTGGCCTTCGCTGCATTAATTATTCTGGTTTTCAATTCTTCCATTCTTTTTTCAAGATTTTTAGTTTCTTTGTGCTGGGTACGTAATTCCTCCTTTAGCTCTGAGAAGTTTCATGGACTGAAGCCTTCTTCTCTCCTCTCGTCAAAGTCATTCTCCATCTAGCTTTGATCCGTTGCTGGCGATGAGCTGCGTTCCTTTGGAGGGGGAGATGCGCTCTTATTTTTTGAATTTCCAGCTTTTCTGCCCTGCTTTTTCTCCATCTTTTTGGTTTTATCTGCCTCTGGTCTTTGATGATGGTGACGTACTGATGGGGTTTTGGTGTGGGTGTCCTTCCTGTTTGTTAGTTTTCCTTCTAACAGTCAGGACCCTCAGCTGTAAGTCTGTTGGAGATTGCTTGAGGTCCACCCCAGACCCTGTTTGCCTGGTGTCAGCAGCAGAGGCTGCAGAAGATAGAATATTGCTGAACAGCGAGTGAACCTGTCTGATTCTTGCTTTGGAAACTTCCTCTCAGGGGTGTACTCCACTGTGTGAGGTGTGGGGTATCAGTCTGCCCCTAGTGGGGGATGTCTCCCAGTTAGACTACTCAGGGATCAGGGACCCACTTGAGCAGGCAGTCTGTCTGCTCTCAGATCTCAACCTCCATGTTGGGAGATCCACTGCTCTCTTCAAAGCTGTCAGACAGAGTTGTTTGCGTCTGCAGAGGTTTCTGCTGCTTTTTTGATGTTGATGTTGTTGTTTAGCTGTGCCCTGTCCCCAGAGGTGGAGTCTACAGAGACAGGCAGGCCTCTTTGAGCTGCTGTGAGCTCCACCCAGTTGGAGCTTCCCAGCGGCTTTGTTTACCTACTTAAGCCTCAGCAATGGCGGGCGCCCCTCCCCCAGCCTCGCTGCTGTCTTGCCGTTAGATTGCAGACTGCTGTGCTAGCAATGAGGGAGGCTCCGTGGGCGTGGGACTCTCCCGGCCAGGTGTGGGATAAAATCTCCTGGTGTGCCCGTTTGCTAAGACTCTTGGTAAAGCACAGTATTGGGGTGGGAGTTACCCGATTTTCCAGGTGTTGTGTGTCTCAGTTCCCCTGGCTAGGAAAAGGGATTCCCTTCCCCTTTGCACTTCCCAGGTGACGCAATGCCTCCCCCTGCTTCAGCTCTTGCTGGTCGGGCTGCAGCAGCTGACCAGCACCGATTGTCTGGCACTCCCTAGTGAGATGTACCCAGTACCTCAGTTGAAAATGCAGAAATCACCTGTTTTCTGTGTTACTCGCCCTGGGAGCTGGAGACTGGAGCTGTTCCTATTCGGCCATCTTGCTCCGCCCCTCCTGCCTCTTACTACTAAGCAACTTGACTTTCATGCAAGAGTAAGTGTTTTAATATAATATGCCTGTACATTTTCAGCCTTGCTGAATTTTAAAATATGATTTGTTCAGAAAACAAAAATTCTTTTATTGGATTGTGGCTGGAAGGAAAATAATCCTTTTAAACATGAGGAAGGTCATTCAGTGTCACTAGTTTTTATGAAGAACATTTTCAATCAAGACAGAAAAATAAAAATATATGTGTATTTCAGGGATGCTTGGTTAGGCATAGAACAAATATGGTTAGAACAATGATTTCAAGGTGTGTGTGTGTGTGTGTATGTGTGCATGCATACATATGTGTGTGTGCTATGGGGCATATCAAAACCACCGGGGTGGCGGGGAGCTTTTCAAACTACACATACTCCACTACCCTCATTCTGATAACTCACCCTAAACTGAGAATCCATACTTTAAAAAGTCACCATTATGTTTTATGAAAGGAGTAGCCTGTCATAGCCCTGAGGTGAGTTGGATAGAATAAAAATGTTGAAATCTACTAGGTTGTAACAGTGTTCTATACTATAAACATCTGTGGCAACATTTTTTCTAAGAATTAAACCTAGAATTCTCCTTCCAGCTGTGTCACCCATCCCAAACTATGATGATAACAAGCAAGCCATTTTTCACCCAACAACAAATTCCCGAAAGAGAAGAGATTTCTTGTGCTATGCATTTAAAATGACAACAGATCACATAACTACACAGAATAAAGATATTTTTGTTCCAGACCTCCACATTGGGTAGGCAGAGGGGAGAGGAGAATCTATTAACCTGAATGACCTCCTTCTTTTCCTTGTTTTCTCCCTCCCTTCCTTCCTCCTTTTCTTCTATCTATCTATCTATCTATCTTCTATCTCTCATCACTCATCTATCTATCATCATCTATCTACCAAAGCACATTTCCACATCTATTTCATGTTCACATGTGAATGCAAAGACATTTCACATATAAGTATGCTGTTGATCATCCAGCAGATTAGTGAATCAATTTACCAGTCCTATAATTATTTTATTCCCAGAGCTGAAAAGAAAATAAAATCCACATTCATTCCATCCTATTGATGGAATGTTATCTTCCTTTGCCTTCTACAATGTGTAAAGTTCAGTGAAGGCCCTAGCTCAAAGTTCCTTTTTGGTGGTGAGAGGTACTATTTGAAATAAGGTTGCTACAGAAAGATGCTTCCTTCTGAGATGATTAACAACTGACATTTGTATAGAACTTTACCTTCTACAAAGCATTTTCTGATTAATTATCATAATGTCTCAAGTCATGTACATCAGCTTAAACTTCCCCTGATTTCCAGACCTGAGGCATTATGAGGAAAAAATAGAAATGACCCAGATAAGAAGTGAGGTTGTGAAAATCCAGGAAAGGGACAACTGCTGATTGCATTACATTTGGTTTTAATGTATGTGTGAGCCAAAATTATTCTGAATACAAAACAAAGGAAGAACAGAATGGTTCCTCAGATTCTCTTATATCAGCAAACTATTTAAAAAATCATGTCTTTGAAAATTCAGATAGAACCCAGGAACAAAATGAAGACACAGTGGGAAATGGGAGATCCAACTATCATATGGGTCAGGAGGTTATAAAGTATTTCATTCTTCAAATTATTCTGGTATCCTCTAAATATGTCCACCTCACCCTTTATTTCATTTCTTTCACTGCTTGGTAATATCTCATTTGATAATATCATGGGAATCTTTTCCTCAATGTTTTTTTTCTATAGCTCTAGGTGGTTTTGGCTTAAGTTAAAGATACTGAAAATTGTAAGAGATTGTATTATTTCTGACCCTAGTGTTGCCTTTGGATCTGTCAACTAGAGTCTATTTTGACCTATTTTAAATGGCATCATCTGGTCTTCCTGCAGCTACCCTCCTCTTTTGGGCTGAGAAGTCTATTGGTCCAATGGTATAAGCTTATCTGGAGTTTGCACTCCTGATCCCCAATAAGACTACTCCTTAGGAAGTTGGGTGCCTGGAATGCCCTGTCTACATGGCCCTAAGCCTACTTTCAGGGCCTATGGAGGACTCTGGCAAGTTTGGACTATGTTGCCAATATATGCACTGCAAGGCTTGAAGGATGGCTAAAGGACAGCTGTTTTCTGGGGGGTTGGGGTGGTGGTGTGGTATGTCAATAGAGTTTGGCTGGTATGGCTGAGTCCATATGTATGAAGCCTCTCATAATATGGAACAGAGTCAGGGCTGGGAGGAGAAAGGGGTTAGAACATAGGCAGGAGGTCTCTATTTGTATTTTTGCTCTAGGTTCCACAAACGTTAAGGATGGCCCTATCTATACCAATTATATTTGAAAAGAATGCAGCTTTACATAAAATTCTCTCCTGATATCCCCGTGTATGAAATCTCAAAGTAATCTGGAAAATTGGCCATGGTATAGATCATTGCACCTAAGAAGTTAATACATCTACCTCCCAAGAAGCTCCATGCTATGCTCACTGGCTTACGAAAACAATCTTCTATTCTTCTACTTCTGGGTCATGCATGTAAAATAAGACTAGACTAAAATGGGGTGGCTGCCCATAGGATGGGAGATAGGAGGAGAGGAGCCAGGGTTTATTCAAGCTAGAAGTGGGGTTACCCAGACAACATTTTAGAAGTACTGAGTGGTAACAGGCCGGGCATGGTGGCTCATGCCTGTAATCCTAGCAACTTGGGAGGCCGAGGCAGGCAGATCACCTGAGGTCAGGAGTTCGAGATGAGCCTGTTCAACATAGTGAAACCTTGTCTCTACTAAAAATACAAAAATTAGCTGGGTGTGGTGGTGTCTGCCTATAGTCCCAGCTACTTGGGAGGCTGAGGCAGGAGAATCACTTGAACCCAGGGGGTGGAGATTGCAGTGAGCGGAGATCATGCCAATGCACTCCAGCCTGGGTGATAGAGCAAGATCCGTCTGAAAAAAAAAAAAAAAAAAAAAGCACTGAGCCGTAACTAGAAGGCAGAGCCAAGGATAGAGACCAGAAGGAATTGATCATGTTTCGAGAGCTAGGAACACGCCCAAGATTTAGTATCAGGCCAGTAACTATAAACTACCCAATATTATGCCTAGAAGCCATCTTCTCAACAGCATTCTTAATTCCTGTTTTTCCCACAAATGGAAGAAGACAGCAAAGTGTTTTGATGATAACACAAAGATTTATGCTTACTTTTTAAAAAAATATATAACCTTGGATGTAGAATGACAGGCAAAGTAGCTAAGTAAATGTTGGTTGAGGTAGCATTTCATGTCTACATCACAGGTGTTCCTGTATGAAAGTGTCTTGACTTCAAACCCTGAGTTAAAAGACTTAAAATTCAAACACATTTATTGACACTCAACCATGGTCTCAATCATTAAACAGGCTGTGGAAGGCGAACTGTACTACTAATTCAAGAAACTTAGTATTTACTCTGCGTGCTTCATGACTGGGGAAATTTGAGCAAATCACTTATCTTCTCTGTGCCTTAGTTTCCTGATCTGTCAACGGTGAAGAGTCATTTCCTCACAAGGTGGTTGTACCAAATATAGTGACAATTGCAAAAGACCATTGAAAAGTACAATGCCATACAAAAGTAAGGTTCCGTTATTTTTAGACAAAACGTCTTACAAAAAGTTATAATTTGTCCGAAACATCTTACAAAAACTAACAAATTTCTAGAGAGTAACCTGGAAAAAGAATGATAATGCATGAATTACCTAAGCTTTTGTCCTTATTCCTCTCTTTCTGTCTTGGATTTTAGTAGTGAGATATATATACTTCTATCACAGCTACTTGATGACTTTTGGATATAGGTTAACTTCTATGAAGTCTTGGTCATAGAGAAAATATTTTTATTGAGCATCTACTAGAGTCCTGTAATAAGTATTTTTACATGTTATATCATTTCATCCTCAATCAAGTTGGTGTTATTATGTTCCTTTAGGGATGAGGACATAAACACTTTTTTGCAGTGATAAGCTGTAAACACTCAGATCTGAACCAGCCACTGGTGGGGTCACACACACACACACACAAAACTGTTTCAATGGAAATTACTTATTCTTTAATCCTTGTCACTATGATAAGGAAAGAAATTAAAACCGTCTTTGGTGTGACTTGCCAGACTTTGGTCATGTCTAAATGTTGCTTGCATGGCGCTACTAGCTCAGTTGTTGTATTGGATATCTGAATGGATGAATTGGTCAGATATCTATTCTGATTGATACCGCAGCAACTGGCTATTAATATGACCAAAAGTCCCAAATTGACCACAAAATGGTCATTTTTAGGCTATGTCTGTACTTCTTGTATGAAGAAGATGCTGAGCATCTCTTTTCCATGTTCTGAGAAGACTGAACGAAAGTTGATAGCCTCAAATTAAAGTATATAAAATACTAATTAGCTATCAGGAAGAGTAGAGACAGTGTTCTCAATGTGTTGTCCTTGTAATACCTGCATTACAATCATCTGGGTAGCTTGTTAAACATGCTGCTCTCTGATCCTCATTCCAGACTCCCTATATTAGGCTTTCTGTGGGGAGGGTGGTGGCAGAAATCTGCATATGCAACAGGCACTCAGTTATGTCTATGAATTTAAGAAACACTGCTGTAGAATCTGTCCTCTTACAGAGCTTTAAGAAACACATTCAACAAGTGTATGTGTGCTTGTTCTTTGTAGGGTTCTGTAGTAGAAATAGAACACATGGTCCCTACATACTGAACCCTCTAGAACTTGAGTTCTATGAAGACAGGAAATGGGTTTGGAGTTTTTCACTATTGTATCTCCAGCATCTAAACATAGTGCCTGGCACACAGTATTTGGTAAAAAGCTATAGAATGGATCAGTGGAAGACCTTACATAAAACTGACTTCATGTGAATGTATAGTAGAGAACTACAGCAATTCAAAGAAGAAAAAAAATGAAGGAAACTACTTGCCTAAGATGTGCCTATCTGAAGAAGGGAGACTACAAATGTATATTAAGAGTCCTCTCCCCTTTTGCGTCTTGGTGCTAAGGAAAGAAAAGCATCTAACAAGGGTAAGTGATCTTTAGAAAGATGAAGAATCCACTGAGATTCCTCAGGATATGAAATTCCACTGTTATTAAGATCCTTATAGTCTTAGGCTGTTTTTATAATTTTAAAATTTCTTGTTGGAGGTATCAGTTTTGAGTGCTGATACTACTGATGGTGTTAATTAAGTTTCCTTCTTTTAAGTAAAATTTAACGTGCTTGGTATCTTGCCATATGCCCTAAGAGGCAATCCTGAATAGGTATCACTAAAGAGGAATGACAAAATTGACTTCAGACAAAAGGATCACATGAATTTCTAATTGCCCCTCCCTAACTTTCATACCTGACTAGACTGAACAGTGCCAAGTACGAGAAAAGTTATATATGTGTAATAAAGGTAGACTTTCCAGAGAAAGTTTATTTTTGAGGTAACTGGAGCTGAAGCAGAGGGAAATTGAGAATTGACTAGATACAACACAAAGAGGAAAGGGGGCAGGGAAGAGGTAATATTTCTGACCCTCCTGCCAGTAATATCAAGCAGCAAATGATCAAGTAAAGGTTGGCAGGCTAGCCTCCGCCTTGGAGGTTGCCTTGTTGTAACTCTAATACCTTTGACATATCCTCTCTCTCAAATCAATGAATGACTGCATTAGGCCCTTCTAGTTCAGCTTGGACTAGTTCCAGAAACCTAGGGGTTTCCATCCTGCTGCCCTATGATTTTTACTTTAAATTCCTCGGAGACTTGAATTAAGTTTTTCTTCCTGTTATGATAATGATGTTTCTTTTTTGTTTTTTCCCAGAAAGGAAACTAGTTCACCAGTTAGTTTTTCCCCTGAGTTATTTTAGAGTCTATAAGAAATACTGAGATTCCGGGACAAAGAGACCATCTTTAAAACTTCACCAGAAGAGGCAAGAAGCTGTTAGTGAAATGAAAGAGAGGGTTAAATTAAGGGAAATGAATACCCAGGCTCCATTCATAGCCATAATAATCCTTAAGAACTTTCCTTCCCTTTCATGTCATCACAGAAATGTTAAAATCTTTAAACAAAAATACAGACCTTAAGAATTATGAAATGTCAGTATACTTAAATCAGTAGCACTCAAACTTCTTTGTCCTGTGGAATTACTCCTATTTGAAGGAATTCTTTAATTTTTCCCAGTCCATCCTTCATTTTCCTACTTAATCAGAGAGATATAGTTAGACATTCACACTGCTTGGACATGGATGAAGCTTTCTGGAATATATTGGATTATCCATCCTATCCTTACTGATTTATCATACTCCAAATTATTATGTATATGTACCTGTATTGCTTTCTAGACTTTCTACTCTTCCATGATCTGTTTATTGAGGCATCAATACCAACTTGTTTTATTTACTTAAGTTTTATAACACATTGTGACACCTGGTAGGGCAAGTCCTCATTCATTAGTCAATAGAGTTTTATATTTTTCTGCACATTTTGTGTTATTTAATGTTAAAATTATTTTACTTGCTTTTGTAAGCATGATTTTTTTCCTGTTATATTTTCTGTACCATTATTTTTTCCCATTATATTTTGTCATAATATTTTCGGCACACTTTGTGTTATTTAATGCTAAATTCTTTTTTGTTTGCTTTTGTAAGCATTATTTTTTCCTATTACATTTTCTGTCTCCCTCTGTAACCCTGTTACCATCATTCTTTCTAGATTTGGCCACTCTTTCTCCTTGTCAAATGCCACAAACATCTATTTTAACCAGTTGCCTTCATTTCCATATTACACACCTGTTTCCTAAGTTTTACTGATGTTTGTTTTTAATTACATGCTATTATAAGTACTTAAAAGTACATTCAAGACTGGGCACAGTGGCTCATGCCTATAATCCCAGCACTTAGGGAGGCTGAGGCAGAAGGATCACTTCAGTGCAGGAGTTTGAGACGAGCCTGGGCAATATAGCAAGATCCTGTCTCTACAAAAAATTTAAAAAGCTAGCAGGGTATGGTGGAGCACACTTGCAGTCCTAGTTACTCAGGAGGCTAGGGCAGGAGGATCACTTGAGCCCAGGAGTTTCAGGTTGCAGTGAACTATGATCTCATCACTGAACTCTAGTCTAGGTGACAGAGTGAGACTCTGTCTCTACAAAAATAAATATAAAACAAAATAATAAAGATTTAATGCATATTGAATTGAATTGAAAAATACAATTCATATTGTAAAACTTTCTGCTATGAATAAAACAATAATATATCTTGAGCTGCCAATTGTAGTTCCTTTGTGAGAAGGTAACCCCTAAAATCTCTTTAATAAATACTTTTCTATACTTTTTAATACATTTACATTAATAAATGCATGTAGATACACAACTAATTTGTGGGTATATTTTAACCCGAATGGTATAACATTGTTTATATTTTTCTAGAACTGGGAAATAGCTCCAAGACATATTGTTAAATCCATATAAAATTAACTTGTTCTTTTATACTGTTATATAGCATACCATCATAGTCTGGATATGTTCTATAGTTTAGCCCTTTACAAATGGATATTTAGATTGTTTCTAAACCTTTTTTCTATTGTAAAGAATGCCTCTTTTTGCACAGGTACCAGCATTTCTCTAGAATACTTAGAAATGAAATGACTGAGTTGAGGCCATATGCATTTTAAGTTTTGACAGATACTGCTAAAATATTGTACCAATTTATACAACCACAATCAGAGTAAGAGTATACTTGTTTCTCGATACCCTTCACCGATGTGTCAATATGGAAGAGTAAAAAAAAGTCTCTTTTAAATTTTTATTTCCTTGATAACTAGTGAATCGAGCATCTTTTTCCACTGCTTTTAAAAAAACTGTCAAGATGAGATTGAACAGATTTCAGAATGGCTCACAGTAAAAGCTATAATATTCAGAGGCCAGAGTGTACTTACTCTGTGGGCACGGAACAAATGATGCAATCAAAGGACTTGAACTGACTTCAAGAGTACAATCAGCCAACCTTTCTGCATTCAGGAGACTGCCTGGATTGTTCCTAAATCCTTATAGGCAGATAAAAAATGGCTGTTCAAATCCTCTAAAGAGGAAATGGCATATATGCCTTCATAAGCTATTTTAATTTAAAAATTTTTCTCTCTCCCCATGAAATTCTCCCTTCTAGCCAAACTAGATTTCTCTGTATAGTACTTACTTCTTTTCTATTCTTTAAAGAATTGGAGAAGACCTGGTCACCATACCCCATCTTACAGCTTTTCAAGTACTTGAAGATTATTACTAACTCTCTTCTGAACTCTCTTTTCTCGGAATGAATGGGGGCCTCAACCTGTCCTCAATAATCTTTTTGACCATGATTTTAAATTATGTTGCTTTCTACATTCCAAATCCTCTGAATCCTTAATACAAAAAAAGAGTAAAGAAGGAAAAAAAGAATCTCCCAATTTTGCAAAAAACACTCTTGATATTTTGGCATCTTTCCATCAATTCTGTACTCTTGCATCTTGTGGAGATATTAGATACACATTTTAGCATACTTTTAGACTTCTTCTGCCTTTAGAAACTTCCTAATGTAAATTAAAAATTATTCACAAATATTTGTAATAGCTACATAATATTCCAAATGCACCCTGATTTACCTAACAATTCTGATTCTGTTGCACACTTAAGATGTACCTGATTCCTTCCTACTTTGAATAATTGCTGTGAATAACCAAATTGCCAAACTTCTATCTAGAAAGACTAGATGGATTACTACAGTATTCTGTTTGTATATCTCATTCATGTAACGCATAGGATTCAGCACACAGTAGGGGCTTAATATGTTCTTGTTGTCTTACATAGAGCCTGAGTCAAGTTTTCTCCAGAGCTGAAATCATTATTCTTGTCTTATAGAAATAATTATCATACCTGATTAAGACCACAACCAAACAATGTTTAAAATATCATCACTGTGTCACCGAAGAATACAGGAGTTATTTAAAAGAAGGGGGTAGATTATATCTTGTCGTTCCATTTAAGAAGGAGTTACTTAGCAGCCCAAAGAGATAGGAAAATAATAAAACAGAATTATAGGCACCTTCACTATCAGAGACTGGTTTCAATCCATGTAATAGAGAAATCTAGATACAAGTTGAGTATACCTTATTTGAAATGCTTGAGACTAGAAGTGTTTTGGATTTTGTGTGTTTTCAGATTTTGGAATATTTGCATAAACATAATGAGGTATCTTGAAAATGGGACCCAATGCCGGGTGCAGTGGTTCATGCCTGCAATCCCAGCACTGTGGGAGCCTGAGGCGGGCAGATCACACGAAGTCAGGAGTTTGAGACCAGCCTGGCCAACATGGTGAAACCCCGTCTCTACTAAAAATACAAAAATTAGCCGGGCGTGGTGGTGGGCGCCTCTAGTCCCAGCTACTCAGGAGGCCGAGGCACAAGAATCGCTTGAACCTAGGAGGCAGAGGTTGCAGTGAGCTGAGATCACGCCACTGCATTCCAGCCTGGGTGACACAGCAAGACTCTGTTTCAAAATGGAAAAAAACAAAAACAAAAACAAAAAAAAAACCTGGGACCCAAGTTTAAATATAAGATTGATTTATGTTTCATACACACCTTATATACATAGTCTGAAAGTACTTTTATATAATATTTTAAATAATTTTCTGCATGAAACAAAGTTTTAACTGCATTTTGACTGTGACCCATCACATGAAGTCAGGTTTGGAATTTTCCACTTATGGTGTTATGTTAGTGCTCAAAAAGTTTTGAGATTTTGGAGCAGTTCTGATCTCAGATTATGGATGCTCAACTTGTAATGTTGAAAAAGATTTCACAAATTCCCTCTCATGCAGGGAAAGCTGGAGGTGAATGTTTTTCGCATTTAGCAAAAACTGGAGATATTTCCAGTTTTAAAGTATTTGGTCCTGATACTAAAAATAGAGAAATGCTTTGTGCAAGCTAGCTTACAACTGAGGATAGTCTGAATAAATAAAAGATCCAGACAGGCGAGGATGCACTTGAGTTTATTTGTATTGTAATTTGGACTACTTAAAACATACCTCTTATTTAATTTTGTCCTACTAAGTTTTGGGTTATGTATGGTAGATTGGCATTATTTCCATTTTTTAAACAAATAAATTGTTATCAATTAAGTAACTAGCTACCTGTCTCAGAAATTATTTGTAGGTTACTTTTCATGACACTGCTAGTATCAGAACAAGAAGGCCACTTTCCAGATAATTACAACTCCCTTTCCTCCCAAATCCAGTTAAACTAGAAATATTATATTGAACTTTGTGAAAATATCACATTCATAGGTCGAATATCAGCAATTTCACACAGTTCAATCTAACATTAGGGATAGGAAAAGAGGGAGAGACACGTAGCCTGACCATTTCCTCCAGTCTAGTGTCAACTGCCAGCTTCGTTTGCAAAACGCTCACAAGGTCGAGTCTTTCAGTGACAAGACATGCAAGACTTTTGCTGAATGAAGCTCTCACAATGATATGTCTTTCTTTTGAGCAAAAGAAATACCTAAGCTAGAAATCAAAACACAGTAGCAAACTGCGTGCGCGATTCAGTGTTCAAGAATATTTTAAGTTGCATATGTTTTCTTTTCCTTGACAATCCTTGCCCTTGCCAAATCAGGATGACTGACACTCTTAATTTGCAATTTCCTAACTTTCAAGAGGGTTTTTTCTCTTTGATTGCTATATAATGGTTTACCTAATTATTTTTTTTTTCAAGTTGCAGTTTCGGATGTTTAATTTCAAAATCAATTTGAGATGTCTTGAGCTCCATTAATACACTGTGATATTGCTTCACTCATTTTCTAGCAAAACACTTACTTTAAAAAATGCATCATTCAATGATTTTAAATTACTCTACAGTACACATACCAATTTACAACTATTACAAAATTTTACATTTTTTTCCCAAAGCACTTCACGTTTAAAGATGTTCTGTATTTCAAGACAGAATGATAGAGTTAACTTTTAAAGAGCATGAATACAATTTAGGGCCTTTAAAATTTTCTGCCCTCTCTGATGTAGAATGTAACCTAAGTAAATAAAATTTTAAGTGTTCAGTGGGCATATAACATCAGCTTAGGATGAGGACATTATTATAAAATAATTTTCCTTTTATTCAAACTAACGACAATATTCCTTATAAATGGAAACAAACTCACTGTGTGTATGTGTGTAAGAGTAGCAATGTGTTAGCGTGTCAATTTATGTGTAAATATGCATGGGTGTATGTGAGTGGGTAAGCATGGGCTTGAGTGTGTGCATGAATGTGCCACAGTGTGTATATGTGTGATTGTGTCAGAGTGTGTATATATGTGTGAGTGCGCAAGAGTCTGAGTATATGTGAATGTGAGAGTGTATGAGGGTTGCTTGATTGGGTGCATGTACATGAGTGTGTGCACGAGTGTGTTTGGGCATATGTGTATTCATGTATTTGCTTGACTTTGTGATAGTGTGTTTGACTGTATGAATATGCAAGTGTGAATCTTTCTGTTTTAAATACATGCCTGGAGATCAAATGCTACTTGTACTTTTATTCAGGCAGTCATTAGAGTGTGCTCTAAGAATTACTTTACTAATCTCAGAATAAAATGAGGGAAATGAAGTACCTCCCAACTGTATCTATAATACATCTATAAGATATTTGCATTAAACACACACATACACACAATTTATACCTTGCTTGAAATTTGCAGGGAAAAAATAGCTATATTCGAAATCTGCACCTGGTAATATCAGTTTAATAGATGTAAATCAGCTGCCAAAGTTGGGAAACCTTCCTTCCTCATTGCCTTTTAAAAACATTTTTGATTACTTTATTCTCTCAGGATTCCTCATTCACAGTGACACATGCCACTCTCACAGCGATTGAGGATACTTTGGGATTAATATTTAAAAGACTATAATTATCATCTGTTTTCACTCCAGACCACCCTTGAAGTTGCAGAGAACACTAGGCACATTTCTGGAATGAGCCTGATGCTCATTCATTGATACAACATTTGCCTTTTGTTGGTTAAAACATGCTGCTCTAGAAGGTAGAGGCAAAGCCCTGGGGGCCAAAGCTACCATGTAATAAGTGCCAGGTTCAGGGCTAGAATCTTTGTGTACGTTATCTCATTTAATCTTCAGTACAACCTTGCAAGATAGTGTTAGTACCAGTTTTCAGAGGAGGTGCTGTGGCTCAGAGAAGTTAAATGAGTTGCTTAAGGTCATGTAGCTAATTAGGAGAGAGGCTGGCATCAATTTTGAGTTTGTCTCACTCTAACACTGTTCTTTGAATTACACCATGCTGAAAGGTATGACCTTTCTAGTATTTATATCTTCCCTCACTGGGAATGGGGTTTCTTTGCCTGCCTGCTACTCTCTGCCCCTCAATTGTCTTCTCTAACGACGCCTAAAAACTTGATTGATGTCAAGTTCAAATCTACGTTAGAGGCAATATATTCATTTTATGAATCATACGTCCAATGTTAAGATTCACTATGTACTTATTTTAGAGTATACTGGCTTGGTTAAACTCACTACTGTCTGTGTAATAGATACTATTTGCTCAATAACTATTATGTGCCAGAGGTTTTACACACATTACACCCATTTTACAGATATGGACAATGAAGCTTCAAGAGGTTAGGTAATTTGCTTAATGATACATAAGCAGAACCAATACAGTCGACATCCTTGCAGACAGTCCTGTATAAGTTTCTTTTGTTAGATCTGGGTAGGTCAATAAATCTAATGGAGCGTCAGTTTCTTCATTTATAAAATGGGGATAATGGTACTCTCACTGCAGGAGTTATAAGGATGAGACAATATACATAAAACTTCTAGAACATATTAGATAGTTAATACATGATAGCTATTATCTGAGCTATTATTGTCAATGATGAGTATGGGCTTTAGCATTAAATAAACTTGGTTTCAAAAGCTTTGCCTCCTACTGGCTTTTTGATTGAAAGCTGCCGAATTTCTCTAAGTTTTCATTTCCTCATCTACAAAATGAAGGTAGCATTTTACAGCACCTTTTCCTAAAGTATACTCCAAAGAACACTGCTATCTGCACAGTATATTTAAAAATGTGAGGTGACAACTGGGTTTCCTGATCAAAGATTCATGGGAAACTCTGGTAAACAGATTTCCTTATACAGGGCTTTTTTTAGTATCTATAATACGGGAATGTGCTTTGTGAATTTCCAAGTGGGAGCTAACATATGCAGTGTTTTTCCCTTTCATTATACTATAAAAATGTATTTTTGTTTTTCTATAACACATTGCAATAAAAGGATTATGTAAAAGATGCTTCAGAAAGACTGATTTGTCCCAAAGATTAAATGGATAATATTTGTAAAGCACATATATAGTAAGAACTCAATAAATGCAACAGTATTATTATTATAATTACCATAATCATCACTATAATCATTAAGAAGGAATTAGACAGAAAGAATAAGTTTAAGAGGTCTACTATGCATCATGATGACTATACTTAATAACAATATATTATATAATTGAAAATTGCTAAGAGTAAATTTTAAGTGTTCACATGAAAAAACAAAATAAGTGTGTGACTGTATTAGTTCATTCTCACACTACTATACTTGAGATTGGGTAATTTATAAACAAAAGAGGTTTAACTGGCTCACGGTTCTGCAGGCTGTACAGGAAGAATAGTGGCTTCTGCTTCTGGGGAGGCCTTGGGAAAGTTACAATCATGGCAGAAGGCAAAGGGGGAGGAAGGTATCTCACATGGTTGAAGCAGGAGCAAGAGAGAGGGAGGGGAGAAAGGCTGCACAGTTTTAAACAACCAGATCTCATGAGAACTCACTATCACGAGAGCAGCATCAAGGGGATCATGCTAAACCCCTTGATGAGAAATCCAACCCCATAATTAGAGAAGCTCCATCTACTAGGCCCCACTTCAAACACTGGGGACTGCAATTCTACATGAGATTTGGTGGGGACACAGATCCAAACCGTATCAGTGAGGTAATACCTATGTTCAACAGCTTGATTTAACCATTCCACAACGTATATATATGTCAAAACATCGTGTTGTATACCATAAATATATACAATTTTTTACTTGTTAATTAAAAAATAAAATTTAAAAAGCCTACCAGAGTGCAGACGATCTGAGTGAGAAAAGGCATGTCTAATACACCCCTAGGAGTAGGAGTCTACAAACTCTACAGCCAGAGGATTTCCTTTGCCAGATTAAGGCGAGCTACTCCAATGGAGGTAGAAGCTTCAGCAGACAACCTACCATATAATTCCATTGAGTGTATGTATTTATTCAAATAGGTTCTTTGATAACTAACATTTTTTTTGAAACACCCCAGGTTGGAATTCCACAGGTGAGCACTCTTATTGCACTGCACTTTCTGATCGGTTTTAATGTTCTCATACAATCTTGATTTTAGCACAGGTATCTTCCCGTATATGAGTTTTGTCTCTTTCCCTCTCCACTTATCTAAGAAACAACAGCCACCATAAAACTTGACAGATGTCAGGTGGACTGCTGCTGAATGCCTGACTCATACAACTGGATGATCTTCCTTTTGGTTCTGATTCAGTTTCCCAGCGATCTGGAAATGATTTGCCTTTGTTCTTGTATATCTCCTGCCAAGGTGCACACAGTTTGCTTAGATATATGGTCCTTTTAAAATCATCTTTAAACTTTTATCCATGCCCTGCTCCTTATGGTAGAGTTAATCATTCCTTGGGAGCTGAATTTCAGAATGGTGGTGGATCCTATTGCTTTCCACCAGAAGTCTTAAGGGACTCTGTGAGTTCCTTTCCCATGAAGCAGTCTTTTAGAGGGAGATGTAATAACCCAAAAGGAAAATTCCTAACACAAATAAAAATGTATTTATACACCAACCCTGCTGGTACTGAATAGTAGGATGTGGGATACATCAGTCAGAAATTTTGTCTGTATCTAGCCTGGAGGCAAACATAGATTTTACTTGCTGCATAGGACTATTTACTAGAATTAGATTCTCCTCTCTAACTACCCATCCTTAAGATGGATATTCTGAAAAAGCTAGCCATTAATCATTTCTTCACTATTTTGATCCTTTGCATAGCTGTTCCAGAGCTACGTTTGCATTTACATTTTGATTTACTATGTAAGGAGGCTGAGAGGTGGTAATGGACGGAGAGGCTTTCACACTCTGTGGGCATTCCATTGAGTCCCAAGGACCATTTCAATCCTGCCCTCATCTGCCTTAAGTGAGGGGCAGCTCCCATTATGGATGAATTGATGCTAATTAACATGGATATATGCACTCTGTCCTACCATCATAGTATCTGGTTTGATAAGAATGATGGGCAGAGAAAAACAAACAAAAAAATTCTGGCCAAGTTAATGTGGTGACTAGCAAAAATAAATTTAGAAAAGGCCATTTGGATTTTATCAGAGTCAAGTCTATATATGAAAAGCTTATTGCTAAGTAAAACCTCAGATTTAATATGACCTTGTAGGAAGATGTGAATTTGGCCGTTGCATCCCCTAAAAAGGCCAGGCTCTGTGGCAGTTACACAAGGTATGGATTTGGAGAATGAGGTCATGGCAGCTCAGATGCCAACCGACAGCTTGGTGATCCCAAGCCACCTCTGTCTATGTCCTAGTAATTCTCCCTTATATAGCACACATGATTTTTTAAACACAAGCTAAATAAAGCATCAGAGGAAGATTTCATGGTTGGAGAAATATTCAAAGACTATTCTAAATGATAAACTCTAATCCTTACCAGTTTGTTTATAGTTATTATCTCCATAGGTCTTCTGGCTGACTGGACCCAGAGTGTTTCTAACTCATTTTATGACATTAAAATTCTACTATATCCAACTTACCAACCTATTACTTTATTAGACATTTTATCTAAAGCATATGCTGGTTTCCTTCTTGAGAAACTGAAAGCCTGAGTTTCTCCAGCCTATATTCTATATAAGAAACAGGTTATCGTTAGGTATTTAATTATTCTGTCATTTCATATTTGTATTCTTTATCATCTTGTGTAGAGCTCTGAGTATTAATGAATTGATGCTCCTCCTGTCTTAGGAAATATAAATATATTTATTCTTTTATATTTCCTGGATACGATTTTATTGTCATAAACTGGAAGTAGATTTAAAATGGTTACCCTTGCTGTCTTATTATTGCCAAAAAGGATTGTTAGTCTGTTACATTAAGACTCAAGTAATCATTTTTGGTAGACCTTCTCCATATTTAATCTACTTTGTCAATAATTTCATACTGCAAGTTAACTTGTTTAGTTACCTTGGTATTGGAATAGAATCAGTTTAATTTGGAAAATATGTGTAGTTATATTTTCCAGGCTAAACTTGATACTGCCATATGCTAAAGCACTGCTGCCCAATAAAAATATAATGTGAGCCTTAAGTGCAAGCCACATATATTATTTAAAGTTTTCTAGTAACCACAATAAAAAGAAAAAAAATTATTTAGTAAAATTTATTATTAAAATTAATTTAAATAATATATTTTATTTAGCCCAATATATCCAAAATATCATTTCATAATGTAATCAATATAAAAATCAATAAGGAGATATTTTAATTAATTTTCCATACAAGTCTTGAAGAGGAGCTAAAGGAGAAGTGTCTCATTGGTTTCTCATTGAGACATGTGTGTCTCATTGAGAAGTGTCTCATTGGTGTCTCATTGGGTTTGTCTTTATCTTGAGGACACCGCGAATCACATAATTGATCATTTTGCTCTCTTGTGTTGGTTAAGAGGGAGTTAGAAAGCTATAGTACAATTAGACTTTACCTAGCTATGCACATGACTTCCTTAAATAAAGATTACATTTCTCAGTTCCTTTACAACTAGGTGTTTTCACATGACTAAGTTATCGATCGATAAAATGTAAGTGAATGTTTCTGGCAGTAGCTTCTGTGTGGTCTTCTTAAAAGAAAGTAGAGAAGTCCCTTTGCCTTGTCATTTCTTCATTTTGCCTGTAGTGAGGATGTAATAGCTAGAGAGCACTGGCTCCCATTGTGTACTATAGGGGTAAGGGCTCCAACCTAGAAATAGTACAGTGGTGAGCTGGAAGAAGCTTTCTTTCTGAAGTCACCATACAAGCCCTGGACTGCCTGCCTCTAGATTTTTTTTGCCTAAAATAAAATAATACTTCTATCTTGCTTATCTCTTTTTTTCCCCTTGGGGAGGTATTTCCAATCACTGAACTATAATCTTAGCTGACACATCAGGAATGTACATTTTCCTTGAATGTGATTTTATAATAAATAGCATGGCTCAAAGTAAAGGTAGCGAAGAGGCAGAATAGCTACTTTTTAGCTGACTTTCCAGTAAAGCATATATCTGTATTCTGCAAACACAGGAAAAATACCATTTGGGTAGTGACAAAAGAACATAAGACTTTGGAGTAGAAAGAATTTTCATACTCCTTCAAATTAATTCAGCTTTACAGTGTTTAAAGATGAATTTCTTTGAGATTTATCTTCTACTAATTTATCTTCTACTCACAAAAGATTTGTCTTTGAAATGTGTCTTCACAATGAGAATTGAAATACAATGCCAACAATAGCTACAATCTATCATTATAATTTAGTGTCCACTATGGGAAAAGCATCATGCTATGTGTTGTACATATGCTTATCTCATTTAACCCCTACAACTATATTACAAAATACTAATTATTTCCCTATTTTACAGGACAGGCTCAGATAATCCAAGCAACTTACTCAAGGTAACACGGTAACTTAGAAACAGGCCTGGGATTTGAGTTCATTTCTGTCTGAATTTTTCCATGCTGAATCTCTGACAACTTTTATAACATTCTGATAGTCAAGAAAAAGGTCCTGGGATCCTTCCCCATATATGCTCATTGCCAGCTTTCTAGAGATTCAGTGGAACTGTTGACAATGGGTAGAATCTGTTAAATTTATAGACAGCTCTCTGAATGGTATATTGGATAAAAGATCTAAACCAGAAATCCCAATACCTGTTTTCATACTAACTATGTGCCTAATGAGCTATATGACTGTCCATAAGTCACTCAGCCTTTCTGGAACTCAGTTTCCTCATCTATAAAAGGAATGGGCAGAAATAGGTGACATCTAAAATCTCATCTATTGTCAATATTCTATGATTATGACAAGTCTGTCAAAAAAAGAAATGAACATAAAGAAGACAGTTGGAAAAGAAAGTAGGCAATCGTATTTAAAGTGCTTTAACTTTCATTGCTTGATATGCAGAATTCAATTTAAAAAATGAATGAACCTTCAATATCTTTCTTGGTAAAAAAGAAAAAAAAATGAATGAACCTAGCAGAGAAGTGTGGGAAGTTTGTTTTGATTGTTGCAACTACTTATTCTTGACTCCACTATTAACCTCACTGGCTTTGCTATGGTTCCTGAAATGTCTTTTGAGCAATATTTCTTAGGACATTCTTTGCTAGCATGGAATAAGCTCTTCTAGTTTTGTGAAACTGGATCTAATATTGTTACCCATAACTTAGTAGACTACATTCTTAATTTTACTGGAACTTAAGTTGTTTTATCCACTTAGAGTAAAAATGCTTATTACTAAAAATGAATTGAAATGTGAATTTAGGTTACAAATAGTTTGCAGATGTGTAAATTGAGACCCATAGTGGTTCACATGCCCAAGATTATATGGAGAGTCAGAGCTGTGCCAGGACATGGGTCATCTGCTGATTTGAGTGACCCAGAGATTTCACGAGGGTCCAGAGAGAGATAAAATTTTTAGCTACCTTGGGTCTGTGCAAGATTAGGGATATATATTGGGATATATATCCAGTCTAGAAGAAAATGTGCCTTGCAGAGACAGACTAGAAGAAAATGATCTGTCTCAGGCTTGGGTCTATGAGGATGTTAAATATCAAGCCTCCTCTGAGACTTCATGGCCACTAGCCAGGTTTCATGTGGGTTTAGAGTTTGTATTTGTACTCTTTATTTGGCCTAAAATATTGCAACCTGATATTTTAAAGTTTACGCTGACTTGTAGTGTAGGCAGGTTCGTGACAGAAACAAATGTAAATCCTCATCAGAAGAATACTTTCTTCATACAGGACTTAGAGAGATTTCCAACTTATTTGAGCTCACAATTTAAAAAAGCCAAAAACAAGAATGCAATTCATATCCAAGAGTTCAGAGAAGTAACAAATCATAGACCCAGATCCACAAACACTTGATATGCTGTATTTATCAGATACTGTATATAAAATAATCATGTTTCATGTAACCAATAATACAATTAAGAAGCAAAAAATTACCCAAAACAATGGGGCATAGTTTTTTAAAAAGTTAAGTAAATATTTTAGAAACAAAAAGTAATCATTGAAATAAAAAAATAATAAAAGGGTTAGACATTACAATAAACATAGCTAAAGAGAGATTTAGTGAGCTAGAAGATAAATATGGAGAAATTGCTTATAAGATAACAAAGGGAAACAAAGAGATAGTAAGTAAGAAAATGGAGTAAAATACATGGAGGCTAGAATGGGATGGACAGTCTAAGGGAACTTCCAAAAGGATACCAAAAGGGGGAAAATCAAGATTCAAAGAGATAAGGACTGACATTTTCTATAATTTATGTGAGACATAGGTTCTTATATTCAAGAAGCTCAGCAAGTCCCAAGTAGGATAAAAATAATGAATCTGGCTGGATGCAGTGGCTCGTGCCTGTAATCCCAGCACTTCAGGAGGCTGTGGCAGGCAGATCACAAGGTCAGGAGTTCGAGACCAGTCTGGCCAACATAGTGAAACCCCGTGTCTACTAAAAATACAAAAAAAAATTAGCCAGGTGTGGTGGTGTGTGCCTGTAATCCCAGCTACTTGGGAGGCTGAGGCAGGAGAATCACATTAACCTGGGAGGCAGAGGTTGCAGTGAGCAACCTGCAGAGGCAGAGGTTGCAATTCTCCTACCTCAGCTTACCAAGTAACTGGGATTACAGGCATGTGCCACCACATTCAGCTAATTTTTGTATTTTCAGTAGAGACAGGGTTTCACCATGTTGGTCAGGCTGGTCTTGAACTTCTGACCTCGTGATCCGCCCGCCTTGGCCTCCCAAAGTGCTGGGGTTACAGGCATGAGCCACCGTGCCCGGCCCATACTGATCTTTAAGAAAGGATATTGGGGTGTGAATTCTACCAGTGGCCTTAACTCTGAAGCATACATGATAAAGTAATTTGCCCTTCCTCTCAAAGTAAAGGAGTTCATTCAACTCTCATATGAAGAAACTATTACTTACCCTACTTATACCATGTGGCTGTTATGAGACTAATGAAATATTTTTGCTAGGATACTGGAAATTTGGTAGCTGGGGTACAAGTCAAGTTCTTTATAGAAGACTCAACTACCCATTCAGAGTCTCTATGAGCCTGACCTTAACAAGTTTCTAAGTGAAAATTTATTGTCCTCACTCTTTACTGAAGAACTAATTTATGTCCTTCCCATCCCTCTTCTCCTTCTCTCTAATGACTCAGGGAAATACATATGTAAATCAAATCTCTGGAACAGTCCTGTAGGTATTTTGTATCATCAAAGCTCAGTATGCAATCCAAACTCTAATAATGACCCTGGATCATGGCCATAATGATGAAATAAAAAACACTGGTATGTATTTGGAGAGAAAAAATAAAACAATCATATAAATGCAGGATATTTTTATTACAGGAATAGTATCATTCAGCTTATTTGGGGTGAGTATATGGGGTACTCTTCTATGTCTCTAATCATCTGATTTTAGAACACAGGATTGGGACAATTTATTCTGATCCTTCCCCATGGCCACTAATTTTTGCACAATTGAATTATGGCTTCCTTCAACCGCTCTCAGCCATCTCCACCATAGAGCCTTTCTACTTTATCCTCCCCTGTCAGAGAATTTCCATGGCAGCAGGGCAAGCTGTAGTGGTAGACACTTTCTCCATAGGCTCTCTCATATACAGGGACAGACACACCCTATAAATACTTCCTTTTGGGATCTACTGTCACTTCATATAGCTAAAAATGAATTGAGAAAAATGACAAATAGTCAATGAATCTAGAATTCAGAATAAGAGTTTAAGGAAGGGGAATAATGAAACACAAGATTTACCTGTTTTCTTTTGAAATTTCCATTGGTCTGTCCAAATAGATTCTTACTATACTGTACTTTATGTAAATAAGCCCGCATTCAGGCTTACGTACATTTTCTTGCTTCACAATTGCCATATTATTTAAATATATGTCTCTGGTTTGAAAAATAGTTTTAAAGCTTTAGTGTCCTGGAACAGTTAGTAGAGTTAGTTCAGATTTATAGAGAGGCAGCTGCAAACTTACCTCTTACTTCAAACTTGTCAAATTGTCAAAAGTTTCACTATATGTTGCATTGTTGCCTGCTAATAATGGTATAACATATGTGGTTTTATTGTCTCAGAACAAAAATGTAAAAGATGTCTTTTGAAAACATTTGAGGCCGGGTGCGGTGGCTCAAGCCTGTAATCCCAGCACTTTGGGAGGCCGAGACGGGTGGATCACGAGGTCAGGAGATCGAGACCATCCTGGCTAACACAGTAAAACCCCATCTCTACTAAAAAAATGCAAAAAACTAGCCGGGCGAGGTGGCGGGCGCCTGTAGTCCCAGCTACTTGGGAGGCTGAGGCAGGAGAATGGCGTAAATCCGGGAGGCGGAGCTTGCAGTGAGCTGAGATCTGGCCACTGCACTCCAGCCTGGGTGACAGAGCGAGACTCCATCTCAACCAAAAAAAAAAAAAAAAAAAAAAAGGAAAACATTTGATATTTGATGTGCTTTAAATTGCCTTACAATCTTAAATCACTATGTGTGTGTGTGTGTGTATAAAATCTTATGGCCATTAAATGAACTTTTGTATAAAGATAAAGAATTTTTGGATCTGAGACTATTTTGTGGTTTAATTTCTATTTTCATTTGGGCAAAAAAAGGCCTGGGGTGACAAACCATCTTTGAGCCGAATGTATGGCTATGATATCACTATAATAGTGTGATTTTTTTTCCATTTCATATCTACCTCCCAGAGATATTTCTGTAGATTCAGTCTTACACACTTAATTTGACTTGGAATTGTCTTAAGGATGCTTGTGAATTGTATTTCTAGTGCCACCAATGAATTTCATTTACTTCAATAATCTAGAGTTAATGTTTTAATCTCACTGTAATGTTAATGAAATAGCTACCACGTTTTATGCAGATGCTTGTTTTATTCAACCAATCAAATCAGAGTTACCTTAACGTTTATCTTTTATTTTTTTACTGAGTAGAAAAAGAATTATTTTAAAATAAATGCAAGCACAGGTCTTCATACTTTGAATATCAAGATGAAGATAATGAAACCTACATATGAATTAGGCATAAGCTTTTTGTCTTTTATCCACTAAAAAGCACTATAAACCCTCCTATCATATTTCTGTGATAATCTATATTTCAACTTTTTTCTTGCCCCATATAATCTGCAGAAATGAACTTTAAGTCCAGGGAATTTGTGGCATTATGATAGTATTAACATTGTTGCTAACTAGTAGAAACTTTGGTTTTTCTGAGAACTCAGTTACTGTTTCTAAGAAACCCAGGTGTGTGTCCGGAGCTGCAGGGAAGAATGTATCTGCAATCCTAGGTTCCTAATATGGTGACATTAACTGTCTCTTTTTCCACTGATGAAGATGCTAAATTCTGGATACCTTATATTTGAGTGGACTTTTCCCTTCAGTGGCATGATGAATAGCTCCACAGTTATCCTCATGGTATGTGCATTACATTTTGAACAAAGATTCTTTAACAAATGGCATGTATGAGTCTGCTGTAACTGTTATGTGTAAAGGAAAAAAACACTGTGTACACATGAATCACTTCATAAGACCTAATAAATTCCTGGAAATTGCAGCACATTATATGTGCTAGACATGTAGAGTCAGATGAAAAATATTGATTATTGGCACTTTCAATAAACGGGAGAACTAACAATGTTTTTAAAGCATATGGTACTTGTATAATCAAGGAAAGTTACCTTAGCAAAAATAATTACATAAACCTCTTACAACCTCCTCCTCTAATTATCTGTTTTATTAGTAGATTCATATCATCATCCATTAGGGAACACTTCAAAACATAATGAGACATTGTTACAATGAAGATATATACACATACATGTGTTTATGTGTGTATGTATGTATATCTCCATATATAAAGGGAAATTCTCAAATAACATAGTCTATATATCAAAATGTGGATGTCCTTATAATGAAAACAAAGCTATTTACAATTAATAAACTCAAGAGAGTTTATGAACTAAATCTATGAACCATTCATAATCAGTGTCAATCGTTCAATATACAGCATTAAGAATCATAAATCTCAGTGCTGCAAAAGAACTCAAGGGCCATTTTGCTAATCTTCTACCATTTCACAAATGAGGTGGCTAAGACTAAAAGAAATTAAGTTACTCAAGGTCACTGTGTGTGAATACATGCACACCCACACATATACTCTTATCTTTCTGATGGACAAGGGGGATACATGTCATAGGATAGTGTAAAAAGAAATATCCTTATAACAAAGCCTTCTGACATGTTAAGGAACTAACCTTCCTTAGAAGGGGCACATCATGAAAATACCTTATATGATTTCTGCTGAATAGTAAATAGTATGTTCAAGGCCTAATGCTTCACATCTCTCCAGCTGATTAACCCACTTCTAAGATACAGCGTAATAAGAGGGGATTGTAGTAGAGAAAGGACAAGAGTTGACCTCTCTATTAAATGCTTACCACTTATAAATTTTGCTGTCAGTTATTTGCAAGTAATGACAGAAGGAGTGGTTCAAAGGAGGTTTCATCAAGAAGAGAGCAATACAAAGTTCTAAACTGCTTTTATGCTCCCTTTCAAAGACTATGTGACCAGGAGAAGTCAGATTTTACAAAAGGAATATAGCAGACACGTTGTACAGTGCTGATCTCAGAGCCGAGGGCCAATACCCTTAGAATAGGCTAAATGTATTACTGAGATTTCATGATAAGGAGTTATATTTTAACGGAGCATTTGACCTGTGGTATATCCAAATCTAAAGCACATTATAACAAGCTTCTATTGTATTCCTCTTCAGGTATTTTTAAAGAATGAGTTAACCTTTGTGAAGTGCCATGAGACCATCAGGTTAAAGAAGCCTATATCAAATATCATTTTAGAGCTGCTAACAATACTCAATGTACCTAGAAATACAGACTGAAAATAATCAGTAAACCATTCACTATAGTCTCCCTGGTATCAGAGCAGCACAGTTAACATGCTAACAGCTAAGCTTCATGTGCTTAGTGGAAGAAAATGATCAATGGCAAAGAGCAGATCCACCTTTGAAATGACATGATCCATTATAAGAATCAGATGTTAAATTGCTTCCTGTACTGAGCACACTCAATTAAAAGTCTGCACAGTGAGATCATCTGGATGGTGAAATATGCTCTGTGGGAACAACCTTTATGGAGCTTAAAAATCACAGAAGGACTATTCCTACCATGACACTGGAGATTTGGAAGGCATTTCCTTCCCTTATTTTTCAATCTGCTAGTTTTATTAGGAAGCCTTTTGCCTGAGAGGCTGCTGAGTTTTGGGTCATATCTATCCACCCTTTTGCTTCTGTGAACAAGAGATGATTCTAGTGATCTTTTTCCTTTGTGGTCCAGAATGGATGAATGTGGCTTTGGTCCAGACCTCTGTACAAAAATGTGTCACTTATGTACTTGGTATTTGATGTTCTTCATCTCGTTTTCAGCAAGCTAATCTATTCACCTGAGTTCTGTCTCCTTGTCTAACTTTTCCTCCTTCCTTTGGCAGGAGTAGGGCCTGAGGGCTGAAAAGAATGCTAGACATTACATAAAATCAGCAGACCTGGTTTCTTCTGGCAGGTTTGCAATTAGCCAGGTCTATGACCTTGGACCAATTATTTAACCTTTCTGGTTCTCAGTTTCTTCAGGTTTCAAAAACTCATATATTTCTTGTTCATTTTTTACCATCTGTCTCTCCCTGACAGACTGCAAGCTCCATTAGTGCAGGAATCTTTGTTTTCTTCACTGATATATCCCAAAAGTGTAGCAGATGGCACAAAGAAGATATTCAATGAAAATTTCTTTAATAGATGAATATTTCACATCTCAGTTAGTAGTGTTACCATTCATCCAGTCTCCCAATATAGAAATCATGGAGTCAGTGAAAATTCCTGTCTCCCCTTATACCCACATAGTCACCAAGTACTCTCTCCTCTCCTCTCCTCTCCTCTCCTCTCCTCTCCTTTCCTCCCCTCCCCTCCCCCCTCCTCCCCTCCCCTCTCCCCTCCTCTCCTCTCCTTTCCTTTTCTTTTCGACGGAGTTTTGCTCTTGTTGCCCAGGCTGGAGTGCAGTAGTGTGATCTCAGCTCACTGAAACCTCCGCCTCCTGGGTTCAAGTGATTCTCCTGCCTCAGCCTCCCGAGTAGATGGGACTATGGGTGCACGCCACCATGCCTGGCTAATTTTTGTATTTTTAGTAGAGACGGGGTTTCACCATGTTGGCCAGGCTGGTCTCGATTTCTTGACCTCATGATCTGCCCGCCTTGGCCTTCCAAAGTGCTGGGATTACAGGTGTGAGACACTGCACCCAGCCCCAAGTGCTATTTTCTAGCCCCTCTCATGTCTGTCCTTTCCTTTCCATCTACACTTAAATTCCCTTATATCAAGTTTGCATCATTTTTTGACTATATTCTGCAAACCACTTACAGAATGACTTTGCTAAAATGCAAGCATGATCATGACACTACCTTCTTTAAACACCTTAAATGGCTTTCCTATTGTCTTCAGGGTCAAGTCCAAGCTCCTAGGCATGGCATGCAGAGACCTTCATGATCTGTGGTCTTTTGTGATCACTTCCTCAATCATCAGTTAATGTTAAAGATTCTTTGCACATTGTATCTCTCTCTCTATCTTTTAGCATTTAGTTTAAGGTATTTTCATCTTTATTCACACTTGTCTCACCAACTATAGATGTTTCATCCTTCTTTGTATACTATTGCCTCACATGCTGTCGGAGACAGAATAGGGGCTCAGGCTCAAGAAATGTTAGGCAAATGAACAAGTAAATGAGGAGGTTTGACTAGTGCAGTAGTCTCACACTGTGAGGCAAACTGCTTAATTTCTCTGTGCCTCAGTGCATTAAAATCCATAGGGATGCTGAGGTGGATGGAAGAGGAACACTTAATGAACATTGAATCAGATATCTACACTTTTTTCCAGACCTAATATTCTATAGGGCTATCATTTTTTTTTCTCATTTCATTTGTTTTGGTGGCTAAGGATTGTTTGGGGTGAGAAAGGAGTGGGGTAGGGTTTAGGGTACTTCATCTAGAAGAGAAAGAAGGAGGGGGCAACATACAGGCATGTTCATAATTACCCTTTTCCTCCCCCTCTGTGATTTTCAACAGGACTAGTGCATGTCTTTGTGTGTTAGGGAGTAGGAATGGGCAGGGAAAGAGAAACTCTCAGTACATTGAATTTAATGTTAACTCAATGGAAGTACAAACATTTGAATTTATGCAACTGGAGAGTAGTACATTACCAGGAATTTTATCTAATTCTGAGGCATCAGGAAGGGCACATAAAGGATGTGAGTGATCTGAAGGAGCAATTATATGATTCAGAATCACTGTTTGATCAATATGTATTTATTAAATCATATATAAAGAGGCAAGCTTTTGACTCACTGTAAAGCAACATACCATAGTAAAGACATTAAATGTTGGTGTTCTCTAGGGTTCTGATTTTCTTCATTCTCATTTTCTACACTCTCCCTGGACAGTAGCTTGCCTTCCTGTGGTCCCAACTATGTTCCAAATATTTGTCTCTAGCTCAGGATTCTTCTCTAAGTTTCATTCTTGACCATCAACCCCTCGCTGGCCATATGCAAGTGGGATCTTCTGCAGATGCCTACGACACAGTATGTCCACAACTGAGCTCACCATAGCCGGCCCCTCTGCCCCAAACCCACTTTTCTGCCTATGTCTTTTCTCTCTCGGTTGGTGGCACTTACTTTTACCTAGTCATCCAAAGCAGTTACCCTGTCTCTTTTCTCTACATCTAACGTGGTCATTCCTCTCTAGTCTGTTTCCACCTCACCATTCTCACAACTACAGCTTCAATTCAGGCCCTTCTCACCATCATGCTCCTTGACTACTCCAATAATCATATTGCACATGTCTCTTATTTCCTTATATCATTCAGCTACAATTGGTCTTCTCAGTGGTCTATCTCAAAGGCGGTTTGTTTTAAATCACTCAATGCTTTCCTATTGTGTCAAGAAGAAATGCAAATTCCTCAGCATAGTGTGTAAATAAAACTCCCTATGTTCTAGCCCCTGCTAATCTCACCAGTTTTATCACCTTCTGCACTCCTAGGCTATAGTTATACCCAATGGCTTGCAAGTCCCCAAATGTGTCATTTAGATTCATAGCTCTATTTCTTTGTTTAAGCTGCTCCTTCTGCCTGAAATGTTCTTTCCTCTCTTGTCCATGTGATAAACATGCAATCATCATTCTGGTGTTAATTCAAATGTTAAGACTTCTACAAACCTTACCTGACTGTAAGGCTTCTTCTCACAAAAATAGTCTACTGCTCCCTCCTTTGTGCTCTGTGACACATGGCCCTGGACATGGTCCAACAATGATACATTTGTATACGTGGTGAGTTAGATAATAAATTTCTAGAGGACAGTGCAGTATAGTGGTGAAATATATGAACTGTGAAGCCAGAAGGTATATGGTTGTCTTTGGGCAAGTTATTTCACCTCTCAGTGCCTTGCTTTCCTTATCTGTAAAGTAGGCATAATTATCATACTTACAGAGTTGTTAACAGTGAGTTAATATATGTACAATGCTTACAATAGTGACTAATACATAATAATTATTATGTGTCTGCTATAATAATAATAACATTAATATTATCATTTTAAACTTAAAGTTCTAAGCCATGATACGGCATCTGAAACATGGAAGGATGAAAAGTATTCAATAACATTTAGTAAGTAAATTAATAATCAAATTAGGTCCCTACTGTACAGTCTCATAATATCCAGAAACTTTCCCTTTGTAACCTTTTTCTAACTTGTTAAATGTCTCTCTGACTAAACTGTAGGATCCATTTGTGCAAGGACCCCATCCACCTTGTTCACTACTATAACCTTAGCATCAAGCACCATGCCAAGCACTTAGCAGGCACATGTATATTTGTTAGACATAAAGGTTATATGTGTATATAAGGATATAGATATATATAGCTTTTAAGATTTTCATTTTAGTTATTAGATTGCTTTTAGCATTTTGATCATTTTCTGAAATTATAAAATGCATTCCTCTTTCCTGTATTACACCTATGTGAGGCAACAAAATTTCAGTGAAGTATTGTTAGAACTGCGGTGAATTATTATTCTAAAATTAAACCTCTTAACTGAGAAATCCTCCTCTTTCCTTACAATGTAGGATCACAGACTTTTCAGCTCATGAGCTAATTCAGTGGTACAAAAAGTCCCACAGTGCTTCAATCCTTCCTGCTTACCATGTCATTTTACATCTTTAACAAAATTCATAGGCAGAGGCTTTCTAAGAGTTACCACTTATTAATTCTACTTATTTAACGAGTACATGGTTTGAAGATAAGAAAAATGGTATAAAGAATGACTCGTTATTTTTAGTGCTTATAATTCAGGTGAAAAGACAAGCCATGTGCACACATATCTACATCACAATGCTTTCTGTGCTCTTTAGCAATGTGCATGATAAGATTTCAGGGGATCCTGGACGGCGCTGTGGCTCATGCCCGTAATCCTGGCACTTTGGGAGGCCAAGGCAGGCGGATCATGAGGTCAGGAGATCGAGACGATCCTGGCTAACACGGTGAAACCCCGTTTCTACTAAAAATACAAACAAATTAGCTGGGCATGGTGTCACGTGCCTGTAGTCCCAGCTACTCGGGAGGCTGAGGCAGGAGAATCACTTGAACCTGGGAGGTGGAGGTTGCAGTGAGCTGAGATTGCATCACCGTACTCCAGCCTGGGTGACAGAGCAAGACTCCATCTCAAACAAAAAATAAATAAATAAATAAATAAATAAATAAATTCAGGGGATCCCTGTTGACGTGATCAGCAAACATTTTATGGAATGGCTAAAATCATAGTTAGTCTTGGTGGACGGGTTGGATTTCACTAGGTGGAACTACAATAGCATTTCATGAGGAGGAAAACGCATGGAGAGAAGTAAAAAATATGGTTCATTAAGGGTAAGGAGAGCACATAGATTACTTTGGCAAAGGAAGGATTTATGCAGGAAGCAAAAATAGAAGATAGGCTGGAGAAAGATTTTTGGAATAGTTTGTGGTAGGCTTTTGATCATAGACTAGGATACTTGAAGTTTATCTGCAAATAATGGGAAACCATAGAAGATGCTAGAGTAGGGAATGAAAAAAGGAAAGCAATGTTGTAGGAATAGCAATTGAGTGGCAATATAGCAATATGTAAAATGGGATAGAGTTCCTGGGCTAAGCTGTGTTTTTAAGTGATGGGACACCCAGTAGAAATATTTCGCAGATGGTTGGAAATGCCAGATTATTTGAGTTTGGGAGAGATATAATTTGAAATAATCTGCACAGAACTGACAGTAGGAGACTTGGGAATGTATTAAATAACTGCAGGAGAATACAAAATGAAGACAGAAATTCAAGCACAGACCTACAATGAAAAACAAGATGAATAAAGCAGGTAACAGCATGTTATAAATAAAAATGCAGTAAAATACCAACCTAGGACGTACCTGGAAGCCCCTTATGACTCACAAAGATGTACAGATCACATTTTAAGAAGCACTACCTTAAGGAAGGAATACTTAGAATTTAAGAGTAGAGGAAGAAGGAAATTAACTCCACTACACCTGTTGAGCAGTCAGATCCTGTCCACTTGGGATCACAGCTGCATACTCCAGTGTCCAGAAGAAAAGTTCCGTGTCCTGAGCACTGCTCTTGACATATAGGAAGTGGTGTTTCACAGTTAACTCCTCCCCAGCCAGTAGAACAGTGACATTCTCCTTTTACACAGATGCCATGGTTGGAACACATTGGGTCTAAGCAGTCCTCTGAAGGCACAAAAAAGTAGGGGGGGTGATTAATAATGAACAGGTATGGCCAACGTACCTTAGTATGATGAAATGGAGATTACATTGATCTCCTAGTTTTATATCATCAATGCTGCTTTAATTAGGCAATAAAATGACTCATGCAAACCACTGTCCAAACCATATTATTAACACTTCAAAATATGGTGGGGTATCATAATAGTTGTAATCTAAATTTAGAAGGAGAAGGAAACCACACATGTGCTGTGTGAAACTGTGAACAGTGTGCAGTACCCCCACACAAATAAGTGAGTGGAGTACTGTGGACCTTCAACAGGAATTGCTCAACTTCACAAAAAAGCCCAAGAGTTTTTGGTAAGCCATTCCTTATCCTTTCTGAAACTGGAAGCATAGCTCCCAGAGAAGACTTTTACTTGATATGTCTAGAGGAGTTTATATAAATTTTTGAAATTTGGATTATTCAAGGTATTGGGTGAGGTGAATGCTGTTGCATGAAATAATAAAATTTACATCAATTTATTATAATCTCTCATTTATTCCTTAGAAGTACTGAAAATGCAATATTTTAAACTTAATTTAAAAATTCATTTCTTCATGGCTTCTCTTTCTATGAGAACACAGTGACATAGTTTTCAATGTCTTAGAATATCACAGATCCAATTCCATTTGTCTCCAATTCTGTGAGTCTGGAAATTTTTGTATACATTCTAACAAATGTATGTATTGTTTTAGAGGTAGATCTTATGCTTGCCTTGGGGAAAAATTGTTTTGTGCTTTTAACTAGTAACCAATCCATGGGAAATAGAAAGGTTGATTTCCAAATTTCTAGTCTTTCCATACAAATAAAATAAGACTAAAATAACTAATCATAATGAGGATGTATGATTTGAATTACTTTTCCAGCAATGAAAATAGACTGTGACAACCTGCCTGCATTTCCAAGACTGCCTAGTTTTAGGGTGTGGCTTGCATCCGTGGAACAGAGTAAGTCTAACTAAGCACTATTATAATTGGTGTTATTGCCACTATAATTAGCCCAAGATCTTGGAGTCATTAGCACAATACTTTATTATCTGAGCTAATAAGCAAATAAATACCAGAAGGTACATCTAATTTGATTCATGATTTGAAGAGAGAAGGAAAGTCCAAAGTATAGAATCTTTTTTCAGAAGGAGGCCATTTTGTTATATTAAAGAATAATAATTTTAATAAAGTAGTATTTAACTTAATATAGCCTATTTTATTAAGAAGCCTGCTTCAATGTATTCATGGAAGTAATATTTAAATCATTCATGTCATATTTAATTTAGAAGCACAAAATCATATGGCTAAAGGGGCCAGGCAGGAGGCATACAGGAAGGAAATGGGCCGTATGGAAGAAAAAAAGGGTGTATTGGGAGCAAACTGAAAGCAAGTATCCTTTTAAAAAGAACTGCTGCTACTTGGCTCCAGTTGATTGCCACCACGTATCAATGTGAGCCCAGGGTCACCAGATTTTCTAGTGTTTAAAGAAGCCAGAAATAGGAATTTTCATATGGCACTTCCCTATTTTTAAATTTTGGCAAATAAGTCACATTAAACAACAGCAACAACAGCAACACAGTGTGAGCCAAACAAAACCCATTCAGAAGCCTGGTTCAGCCTGTGGGGTCCTGCTGCAATGTTTGACTTAAAACATTTTTTTCTATTGCATTGGAAAAATGTATACCATTAAATGTGCTAAGCATTATTCCTTAATATCTTGGTTATTCTACAAATATTCTTAGTGACCCTGGAGAAGGCTAATTTAAGTGAACTCTTTTTTAAACTGCTTACAAAATTTAAATTAGAGGGGTCTAAATTAATTAGATTACATGTTTTTCATGGTAATTTGTAGATGTGACAGTATTTTTTTACTAACACTCTGTGGGTCTATATAGCATCTGAATTTACAACTTAAATATAATTATTTCAGTTGGATCACCATAAAAACATTTTCTGAAAGTAACTCGGAAACTCCAGTGCCTTGTCTAGGCCAAATGACATTTATTGGAGCAGATATAATCATCACACCAAAATTCTACTATTGTTAATGGGAGGTGAAAAGCTAAAGTCTTGCTTGTTCATGGAGTGGAATGAGATTAAACCCTTTAGAATGCTGTGTAATAGTCTTAATGAGCCATCTTTAAAAGACAATTATTGTGCATTTTCAGCAGCCTCTTTCCCGAACAACAGTTATGATGAGACCATCTCCCATGGTAATGGTTTAATATTATTTCTGAAATCAGTCTTGTTTGAGGAATGTAGCATGAAAAACGTCTAATTACTATTAAACTTATTTTCCAGTGTGTCTCTTTAAATGATAAAACTTGCCATTTCAAAATTTTGGGGGGATAAAGACTCCTTTGGGGTGAATTTAATATAAAGGCATGGCTTTGAAACTCATTAGTAGTAAGCCTGCTTCCTTAGGCATGGAGGTCAAATTTCAGCATGAGGTATGTAAAAATAAATAATATAAAGCAATAATAGTAATGGTAATTACAAATCACTCCCAAAGAAAACATTTGCAAAATGACTGCAAACATGCATATATTATTATTTTTTTTATGTGCTTTAAAGTGAGATGTAGCATAATGCATTCTGTAATAATGAAAGCATATGAGTTAACACCTAAAATCATCAATATGGACATTCTCAAGCTATAAAACAGTGATAGAAATTAGGGACGGACAATACTATTTTTCATTATTGCTTTGAAAGTGTCACAGATACAGCCTCATGTATAATATTAGAATCTGTCAGAAGAGACAAGAGCTCCACTGACCCAAACCCTCTGCTGCATGTACTAAGACGTTGAGCACTTATTGTTTGCAAAGGCCACTTGCATCTCTACTAGGAGAACAGAATGACACCTTGGACAATTGAGTGAGAGAAAAGCCTGAAGCAATAGATTAAAATGGGATTCTGACCTTCCTCACATATTTCTCCTTTGTATCCTGGCACACAGATGCAGACTCCCATGATGCAGGTGCCGTGGCCAAAGCATGTTGGATCAATGCATTGTTCTTCTGGAACGTCGCACTCTGGCCCCTTCCAGCCATGCCGGCAGACACAGTGTCCTTTCTCGTATTCTCCATTCCCACCACACAGCACAGGGCAGGAATCTGAAGGTTGGCAAATGAACTTGTAATGTTCTCATAATGCTTTCAAAGTCTCCAAAGAGCAATTCTCTATTGATTCTCGTATTTCAGGCAAAAAATTGTACTATTTCTGTCTCACCCTTTATTAAATAGGCACATGTTCATGATTACAAACAGAATTTTCCTCTTATGGGAGTGAAATAAAGGTAAATTAAAAAATATCCTCAGTGGAGAAATTATTTCAAGTACTTTCTTTTGATCTCACCCTACTCTTAAACTGTTATTGTTATTATTTTAAGCTAGGATTTTTCTTTCTTATATTTTTCTTCCTCAGGGAGATGTGTGTTTACTTTTAGGAAGCAAAATCTGAAAATTTAAAAAGCAATAAGTAAAGTTATTAATGTTATAAAATATTATCTTTAAAAAGTTGTGTAAATAGATTTCTATTGGACAGATGTCTGTTCCTACAACACATTGTGCAGACCGTTATTAAAATGCTAATTCTGCTTTGTCATTGTTAGTCTCCTTATTAAAACTATGGGCTTTTTGAGGACAAGGCCTGTATTTTTTGTCTTATTGATTTTTTAGTACCAACCATCACCTCCACCCTCAACCCCCACCTCCTCAAATCTATCATGGCGCTGGGAACCTAGCAAGTGCTTTAGAATTCTCTACTGAATGGAATTTAATAGAAAGAAACTAAGTGTCTGAGAAACCTGATATTAAAGTGTTAGCAGACTGGGAACTTTAAGAATACAGTGAAAATGAGCAGAAAACATCCCTAAAATAATAACTGTAAGTCTATGGGAAAACATGATGTGATTTACCTAAAGCTTTTCAAAAATTAAACTATGGGCAAGTCCAGGAGAGTGAAGTTTGCTAAGTTTGACTTCTGACTTTCCAGTCTTTACTTTGTAGGCTCCTTATTTATTTGGTGATAACCCACCCCTTCCACATACATTGGTGTGCATAAGCAGTTATCAACTTAGTTCACTTTTAAAGTCAGCTCATTATGAATTAATTTGTGAAGGAAATAAAAGCATCATGTAGTGACTGGTCAGACAACCTATGTACAAATCCCAGCTGTTAGGTAACCCTGGTTAAGTCACTTAAACTCTCTGGCATTGTTTCTTTGCCCATAAAAATTGGATAATAGCAGATCTATCTCATCTAGCTATTGTAGGAAGCTGGAATTAAAAGACGGAACACAAAGTGTTTAGAACAGTGCCTGGCATAGTAAGTGCTCAGCTTTTGGCAGCAGCAGTATGGAACACTGCTGCTGTTGCTGTCACCACTACTAATGTTACTTACTATTACTATTACTACTAATTCTGGGTTATGAAATCACATCTATTTTCCTAAACCAATGAGAATAACAGAGCAACATTACCTCTAGCACAGTCAGGTCCAAGGAATCCTGGGAAACAATGACAATGGCCAGAGATACACTCTCCATTTCCATTGCAATTGGTTGAACAGTCATCCATTATTTCTAGTAATACAGAGAAAATGATAAAAAAAATGAATGAATCTCCAGGCTGTAGAGTCTTTAATTTTTTTTAAGTTGCAGGAACTCTGGACCTATGACAATTTTGCACTTTGCTGTTTGTGGAGCACTTACTGTTCAAAATCACATACAAAGACATCTGTAAGATGTCATATGCAGTACAAAATTATAAAAAGGGCCCTGGGTTTGCTGAATTGGCTGATCAAGAGTGGAACTAAAAAACGTCATGATCTCTAAAGTACATAAATGTTCTAGTTGAATTGTATTCTTAAGAGACATTCATGATAAAGCTAAAAATGTACCAGGATTACAGGGCATTTCTCAAAAGCAAAACAGGCTTTAAAATGTAACCCAGATGACTAAGTCTACTGCTTATTTTTCAAATTTAGGTTTTAGCAAATAAAGTTTCTTCTCTAGCAACTTATTTAATCTACTATCTTGACAGCTTAAATATGATATTCAGTATTTCATTTTCATTAACAAGTGACAATGGAAGGCTTTTAAAGTAAGTGTTCATATTAAATTCACCACCACTAAAAGCATTAGAACCTAAGTATTTTTTTGAGAAATGCTTTCTTAACTGTAAATGCTTATCAGTTTTCTCCCACTAATTTCCTTTCAATCCATTCTTAGAGAAGAATAGATTTCAGATGAATTGAGATGGCTTTGAAGGTACTGATAGGTAGTTTTGGTGACATAAATATGTACAGTGCAACAGAACTTTCATAAGACTTATGGTAACTTCTCTGAAAATCTATAATATTATACAAATGTCAGTCTCTCTGACAATTAGGTGAAAAATGTTTGTATTTTAAAATTGTGTTTGAGCACAATAATGATCAAATTCTAAGTCTGAACTATTATGGTACCTACGCATTATTCTTGCAGGGTTTTTTTGTGTGGGGTGTGTGTGTGTGTTATCTTCTTCTCATTCTACCTTTCTATAAATTTCTCATATTCAGCATTCTTGGACTCTGAGTTTAGTGCTCTGGCTTATTAAACTCACACTTTTCTTGTGTACCATTTTTTTCTTTTTCAATCCAAATTACCTGCTTCACCAAGTTTCACTTGGATAAGCTATTTCTGATTAGAAGGAGAGATTCTAGGAGGTGGTCCTGATATCTTCCACTGAATAATAAGAGTGAGAATTTATAATGAAGGTCGAGAAATAGCATTTCTACAATTGTAGCCTGTGGATTACTTGTATCAGTAGATCACCGGGGGCACTTAAAATGGAAATGCCTGTGTTTCAGCTCTAGATCTACCAAACCTGCTTCAGAGGAATGCAGCCCAGTCATCTACAGTCTGACAATCACCACATGAGAGCATTGAGAACCAATGTTTTAAATAGTAAACTTCCATAGTTAGAGAACTTTGTTCTAAATGTTGCATTTTTGCCTTGAGAAGAATAAAAACAAGAAAAAGAAAGAGGTATCTAGTCCATTTGGGGGATTCTTAAAAGCTGAGAATGAATCCAGTGGCTGGATAGCCACCCTATTATCAATTGAAGATATTATTTGTCTAACCACTATGTGAACACATGCCTTTTGCGGGTTTATGCCAGTCTGGTCCCTCATCACAGTGTTAGAAAGCTCAACTGGATAAGCAAGTAACACCTGACATTCACTTAACCACACCTGGGCTGACTGAAATATAGCATTCAGCAAAGAGCCAACTATTTTTAACTCATTAAAACACTAGTTATCGTCAGAAAATCACTAATTTACTTAACAAGTAGTTATGAAAAGGCATAAAGAGACTTTTTATCATTCAGAGATGGAACAATTATTTATCTGTTTTCTACTTCTCTAGCTTTGTTGTACCAAGCAGTAGTGCCACTTCTTAAATCCACATTTGAATTTCCCCCATGCTGGATGGTTAGTAGGAGGCCATAGAGGAAGCTTTCAAAAATAAACATAGTTGAATTTAATTTCATACCAGATCCTATTGGCAACTTTATGGAAGCAGCCTTGTGGGAATGTAGCTCTTCTGGAAAAAAATGTTTAATAAAGCTTGCTATCAAAATAAATAAAAATCCCTACGTCTTATTGACTTATTTAAGAACTGTTCCTGGGCTCAAAGGGCTGTACAAAACTTAACCCCAGCAATGCAAATGAGAAGAGAAGGCAATATAGGCTTTGGAAGCTGCCACTTCCACTGGGTATCAAAGAGACATTGAAACAGCCTAGGGACTCCAGGAGGAGGACGGCTGTAGCAGGAACACATAAACAAGTAGTGATGAAAAAGAATGTGTTTTTCTATTTATGTTGGCCTCCGGTAATCTTTGCCTTCTATCTTTTAAATCTTACTTCAGAATTACTTCCTAGCGTCCAGTTCCTTAGAGGTGAGAATAATTTTGAAGTTCTATGTTTAAACCCTGTTTTTTCTGCTACAGTCAAAAGCCCCTTGGTATTTGCATCTGTGCTAATGATAGGTTTTGTTTCTGGTAGTTAGTCTCATGGGAGAAACTAAATGTAATGAATAATCTTATAGAATGAGTATAGTCTAAAGGGTATGGAATTTGGAATCAGACATACTGGTTCTCAAATTTCAATTTTGCCACTTGCTGTCTGTGAGACCTTGCCAAATTATTTACTCTGTACAAGCCTCCATTTAGTTATTTGTAATATATGTATCACCATTCCTGAGCTATCTGGGTTGTGATGAGAATCAAAGAAGATAACTGAGTGTAAAGCATCTAGTACAGTGCTTGGGGCAGAGTGGCACTCCATAAATGCTATCTATTATCCTACTACAGAGCAAGTTGCCTGAGATTAAGGGATATTGACAATGCTGCCTATACTACTGGAGAATAACATCTAGTAACTTAGACCAGTGTATGACCTGTATTAGTCATTTAGTAAATGTTAGTTATTAATTGTCTTCATCCTTGTTATATTTGGTAGCAGACCAAATATAGTTGAGATCAATCAACTGATTCTAACACTATCATGAAATAGATAAATGAGCAGCGTTTAGAGCAAATTCATACAAATCTGACTTTGTTTAGTCAAGTATATTGGCTTCTTTTTACTCTGATTAAGGTAAACTTCAAAAACAAAAATAAAATGAGGAGGCCAGGCATGGTGGCTCATGCCTGTACTCCCAGCACTTCGGGAGGCTGAGACGGGTGGATCATCTGAGGTCAGGAGTTTGAGATTAGCCTGGCCAAAATGGTGAAACCCCGTCTCTACTAAAAATACAAAAATTAGCTGGGAGTGGTGGCGGGTGCCTGTAATCTCAGCTACTCAGGAGGCTGAGGCAGGAAAATCGCCTGAACCCAGGAGGCAGAGGTTATAGTGAGCCGAGATCGCGCCATTGCACTCCAGCCTGGCCGATGGAGAGAAATTCTGTCTCAAAAAAAATAAAAATAAAAATAAATAAATAAATAAATAAAGAGGAGAATTTAGGGTGAATGACTTATAAACCTTTTGATTTTGGGAACATTTACTTGAGTTTTCTTTAAGTGAAATGGTAGCAGAAACGTTTCTGTTGCTTCTAATTTTAAAAAGACAAGAGAAAAGTAAAGAGACTGACTTGCATTAAGCAAAGAGCAAATACGTTGTTGCATATGAAACTGATAGATTGATATGTGGATGATGTGAATTGGATCTCAAAGTTTAGGTTCTTTGGGGAGGAAGTAAGGGAAAGGAAAAAACCTCTAAACATGTTTCTGCGTCTATTGATTTTTGGAAGGTTAATAGATCAGTTAGTGTTTTAACTTGAACTTAAAAGTAAGAATAACAGGAAGAAAAGTTTTCACAAATATTTTATATCTTCTAATTTATCTAATTTTTAGGAGAAACTCAACCTTTCATAACTCCTTGACATGCATATTATTAAAATTAAGCCTCTATGGAAAAATGCCATGAAATATTCATCCATTGAACCTGCCCCACTGAGCCCGTCAATAGCAAAACAGTGACATGACTTAAAAATTTATTTTCTATTTTGACAAGCAAATATTTTATCTTTTGAAGATATAAGATCAGTGGCATTTTTCTCTAGGGGAAACATCATCATTTCCATTGTATTGCCTTTCTGATAACTTTAGAAGAAAGTTTTGATACTCTTATGGCTGGAACACCATTTTCTACCGACTCAAGGTCTTTGGCATCAAGTAAAAATAGAACATAATTGTTAAAAAGAGCAGATGGTATATCTATTAACAGTCCACACATCTTCCTAAACATATGGCTGAACAGGTTAACTAAAGGATAAAGTGGTGAGAATTGTATTGAAAACTGACAGCTGTAAAATATTTTCTTGTCTTTTAAAAGACACGTGTTTTAGGAAAATTCACACAATATGACACTGTGTCTATGAGTTGTCTATTTTCAGGACACTAAAATTGCTAAGGAGCTCAGTTTTATTCACACAAAGGGTCACGAGGACTATTTATCTCAAAATGACAAAAGAGTGAGATGTCTGAAACTAACTAGGGTGAAAGTGAATGAGTACATGTAGGCATTGCATTAAAAAGAACATGTTTTAAAAGCCCCTGAGCACACTGAGACATTGTGATGAATTTCAAACTAAAATATTCTATAAGAAAGGGCTTTAAATGTCTCAAGTTATTATCCTTAATATCTTCTCTAAATAATCTTATTTTGTATTTTAAAGCCCTAATGGTTCTAGAATCAGTTGTTCTAAAGAAGAACTGTACTGATACTAGTTTTTCTATTTGAAAAAGGTATTCATTGCTTTTGAAAAATAATAGAACTTAAATTAACTTGCTTATTCCCTGTTTCACTGAAGTTGTTCATCTATGTAGCCTTCGTAATAATATTACTAAGGTAATTATTTCTGTTTAGAACACATAAAAAGGTGTATGGCAAGTGTCCTAGAAGAGAAACAAATAAGGTAGCATTAAAAAAATCTTAATCAGCATTTAAACAACATCAATGATAACAACAATATAAACTTTTATCATAGTAACCTTTCCTCAATAATGACTTCAACTCAAAGTGAGCAATATACTTAACCCCCAGGACACTGTCATCACTGATTGTATCTTTCTAGAGTTGAACTGTCAATTCAACTATTAGGTAAAGCAGCTTACCAATTGCTGTAGTTAACACGAATACTTGCTCCATCTTTTTTCCATCATTGTAAAATGCCAGATACCAAGGTCCTTGATCCATATACTCTATGAAACCTGTCTCCTGAAGCGAAGTTAAGATCAGGTTCCGAGGGGAGTGCTGTGTATCATCAGAGCCCTTGGAGTCCTGCTTGACCAGCTGTTTGCCATCCATTAGTTTTACAAAATCGAACTGGAACAAATACAAACGTAAAGATGAGCCACGACTTTTTCTTCTAGACTGATAAACATCCCTAACTTCAACTGCCCTATTTAATACTTCTTTGCTTTGAAGGTGAGCAAAGTGGAAGAGGAAGTTATCAATTTTTAAGTATATTTAGACTTGGCCAGGCACGATGGCTCATGCCTGTAATCCCAACACTTTGGGAGGCCAGGACAGGAAGATCACTTGATCCCAAGGGTTCGAGACCAGCCTGGACAACAAAGCAATATCCTTCGTTTTAAAACAATTAAAACAAATTTTAAAAATTTTATAAAAATCTTAAAAGTTTTTTAAAGAGCATATTTAAACTCAAAAACATATTCTTAATTCTGAAAAACCCTCACTGTAATTATAAATATTGTAAACCTTTCAGTTTGAGAGTATTCAAAATAATTATTTAAAAATGAATAAATAAAAAACAGAAAGAAATCTTGTTTAGTATTATGCAGGAGAATCTTGACATTTTACTAAAGCATCTGATAGAAGATACTTGAAAATGCACCTTCCACTCATAAATGTTACTGTGACCTTCTCTACAAATTAAAAACAGTTGTATAGTTTTTAAAATAAATAAATGAACAGTCAAAAATTTGAGAACATTCATCACAATTTACTACATTTGTGGGTGACATAGTTACATATTCAAAAGGCCCCTCCCCTCCATTTTTTCTAATCAGTTGACAGACACCTGGCACATGGTTCCTTGAACGTTTATTTTTTGAGTCACATTTGAATGCATTCTAATTCCCTTTCTATTCTGGCCCATTAGGTAAGGTTTTTTTTTTAGTTTGTTTCTTTGTTTAATATGATCTCTTGACTAACTGAAGGTAAAGTTTTAACTATAGTCATATCTGTTGGGGAAAAAACAAGCCCCGATGTTTGATTACTTTTGCTACTTCTTAGATGAAGTAGTGCTTGGAATGGGTTCATGTGGGGAAAAAATAAGGAGAAGAAAATAAGAGAACTGAGATGTTGAAGGTTTATGGAAGGGCTATAAAAATCATAGAAGTTTTACACATTTAAGTTATTAACAATAGTAAAGAAAAATTTCTACCCGTAAAACAAAACCTAACTTTTTGACTAATTTCTCACTAATTTCTGATTAATGTGCATTCTGTCATTGGGAAAAGGGGACACAGGTGTATGAAATCAGTGAAGGGAGTGTGGGCAGTAAAGCTAAGCAAGATGAGAGGTCTGGGAAGCTCATGAACAGCCAGTTCCAGGAAGCAGAAGTCAAGTTCAAAGGGTATTGTCTTAAACTTTCTTTTCTGAATCTGCTCTGCTAAATATTATTCCTTAATCTCCATGTCATTTTTTTTTCATTAGTTTCAGTGTAATTATTCTGGAAGTTTATTCATGACAAATATTTTTCTGTCCTTACCTTTGACAACCACATATTTCACAAGTCACAAACCCTGTTCAACCCATCACCCTTGAAAAGGTTTCAAGAAAATACTTATAATATCAAATACCTGAGTATGTGTAGGTGGAATATTTCTTCTGCCATAAATTCCCAGCAGAGAGTCCTTGGCTAAAGAAATATTGAATTTCAGATATATCGGATGGTGGATAGTAATCTGGAAACGCCAGAATAAACCAGGTGGAATGGTCTGCATGACCTGTGCACCAATGTCAACTTCTCCAGTGTCTATCGCCCGTCCCTTCTGAAACACTAGTTTTAAAGGTAGAGAAAATTACAAACCATGTTCATCTTAATTTATAAAGCAATGGTTTTTAGCTTTTCAAGAACAGATATATCAAAATAACTTACTCAGCTTTTTCTTCCTCCCCACCCCATCTGTCTTTCAAGGCATTGCCCAAATTAAATATCTTCTAAGGAGCCTTCCCCAACCACCCACTATGTCAGTCTCTCCCTTCTCTTCAAATCCTATTGCATTTATTTCAATCAATTTCACTCCTTTTAACCATTATTTACTGAGTGCTGTCTTGGTAGCTGCAAGAGATACAAAGATGAATAAGAGGCAGTTGTTGCTCTCAAGGAGCATTGAAAATAGCAGGGAAAATAGGACAAGCACATATAACCTCACTGTAAAGAAAAATAAGTGCTCTGTGTATTTGAAAGAGGGAAAGTTATTTGGTTGGAGGATACTCCTCATCTTTAGCTGTCTCTATCCTCTTTATCTTCTTTTATTTCTCCTTAGCACTTATCACCATCTAACATACTACATATTTTACGTATTTATTGTTTATTGTCTATTTTGCCTCAATAGAATGTAAGCTCTGTGAGGACAAGCACTGTACAGGGCTGTTTTATTCATTGGTTTATTCCCAGTACCTAGAACAATGTAAGCAACTGTAGGCAAAGAACATAGATGATACATATGTACTCAAAGAACAAATGGATGAATGAGAAAAAGTTACTACAGGAAGTGGCATTGAAGATGAACCTTAGAGGAGGACAAGGATTTCAAAAGAGTTATTGGGAAGAGTGGTGCACATGGAAAGGATGGCTTGAACTAAAAAGAGGAAAGAAACTGTAAAGCTAAGGTGTAGGGTATGTGTCTATAGAGAGGAGCAGTTGGAGTTAGGGCTGGAGGGAAGAAGGAAATCATGTTGTCTAGGGCCTAGAGGACCAGTCAAAAGGGTTTATTTAATAAAGGATAGAAAGCCATTAAAGGTTTTTAAGAAGAGGGAAGAGGTTTGGGTACATTAGAAAGGCTAATCTTGAGGCAGAGGTAGGATGAATTGGAGCAGACGGACACAAGAATGACATAGGAATTATGGGTGATTCAGGTGAAATGACACGAAGATCTAAATTTAGGGTATGCCCAAACAGCTCATATAGAAAAACTACATCTCAGTGAAAAATAATTTCGTGTGAATGGAAAGAAGGAGAAGGTATGAGAGACAATGCTAAGGAAGATACTGCAGTAGAGATTCTCAAACTTTAATGCATACAAGAAGGCAGTTGTTTTAAAATACAAATTCTGATTCAGTAGGTTCAAAGTCAGACATTTCTAACAAGTTCCCAAGTGATGCCCATGTCACATGGTCCACAGCCCACATCTTGAGAAGCAAAGCTCTAGAGAACATTAAGTGTTGGGGCTAACGGAGGGTCAAAGCTAATCCTGTGATTGTGAGTTGGGGGATTTAGACAGTGCTAATAGCAAAAACAGGAGCTGGTCTGTGAGGGAGGATGTTGAGTTTGGGCAATCAGAGCTTTATTATTTATTGTCATATTTTCTAATGATTTCTGATGTGCTAGTTTAATATGTGTTTTCACGGAATCTTTTGTTTTGTGGTAATGGGGAGGGTAGGAATATAAGAGGAGGAGCAAGAATTAGTTTTCCTTGATTTTAAGCAAGGAGGGTTACATCTCAGGTGAGAAAGCTCAACTTGGCCTCATTTCACATCACCCTATTTTTTTTTTTTTCAGTCATCAACTCCTTCTCCAGACCAAACACAGTTTAAAAACACACATGGTCTCTGTCCTTTGTGCTTACCCATTATAAAGTTAACAGCCCATTAAGAAACACACCTGCAGTGGCTTTATTCAGTGGCCAATGTCTTGTAGCTTTTAACTCCCTAAAATACCTCCAATTATTGCTTTTTTAAGTCCAAGAGTAATAACTATTTTAAGAATGTTCACTGCTAACTGTTAATAATATATTTCAAATGCAATTTTGTACATAATTATGTATTACAGGACACATAATTTTGTGGAATTGACATTTATAATAAAATATGTCCTTTGAAATGATAAATGACCAACTGAGGACCTTATTTTTCACTGAAAGTTACTTTTTCCATGTGAGACAAATAAATTTGGCCCCAAAGGGTTGATTATACATTTAACTCTTAAGTTCTAGAGCTGACAATGTCTTCAATGACCAGACAATTAACAGACCATGTTTATGTGGACACTTCTGTTCTCAAGTTAATGTTCAGTTTATTCAACTGCTATCCTCATTAGGGGCTTTTATCAATCTTAAAATGCATCATTTGGTTATGCAAACAATATTATAAATATAAAATAATTCAAAATGTTCTAAGTTCAACAAACACTGTTTTAAAGGTGCTAAGAATAGACTTTAATGAATAGATATTGTCTTTTTTTAAAAATCTGAACAAAACTGGTTGATGGATATTAACCTTTATATTCAAGCCTTACCAAATACTACACCATCTCTTTATTCTGCATTTTATAGCATCATATATTGCATAATGAAGCTACTTAAATGTTATTCAGTAAATCAAAAGAAACTCAGGAAGTTGTGTTGTTGGGCTTCTCTGGTTATTAGCATTACTATATATCTGGAGTACATATGCATAAGTTATTTATGAAAAGAATTTTAAAAGAAATTGATCTTATCTCTTGAAAGCTTCATTACAGCTAAGACAAGGTAGATGAACAGAGATGACAACATACGAATGAGTACGCGGACTATAATTTAAATAAAAATAGACAAAGCAAGCTAGTTGTGGTAATTTGGTATTAGAGAAGAGACATTCTCACAGCTTGCAGGTGGAAAATTTCTCAGCCTCTTACCTTTTAGAGTTTCATGCATCGGAAAGGAAGATATCTCCCTGTTAGCAATCTACACCAGTAAATAGCTTGCTCCATTTTATCATCTCTCAAAATTTGTTATAGACTATAATATAATAACTATGAATTCATTTATCATTTCACTATTTTTCTTAATGTAGCCAAAAGGTGGGGGCAAACTAAAGAGAAGGAAATTAAATGTAGAAAAACAATACAAAATAGTATTTTTTGAGGCCAGGCGCGGTGGCTCATGCCTGTAATCCCAGCACTTTGGGAGGCCAAGGGGGGTGGATAACCTGAAGTTAAGAGTTTGAGACCAGCCTGGCCAATATCATGAAACCCCATCTCTAGTTTTAAAAAAAATATTTTTTCCAAAAAATTCTGTATTAATATAGGTAAAGGGAATATATTTGGCCATACTTAACACTGACTCTGATCCTTTGTTTGCAAATTGTCAACAGCAGAGATAGAATACAGTATCAAGGTACAGTTTTTTCTTTTTTCTTTTGGTAATATGCCTGTTCTAATTGGCATTTAATCACTTATTTTACTAAAGCATATTGGAAAACCTAGGAAGACCATATTCTCCAGTTATAAAACACTTCCTTGCACAAATTTGAGATTAAATGCAGAGAGCCACAGATGATATCAAGCTGTGCAGTACTGTAGTTATCACAGTCTCACCAATATCCACCAATTTAGTTTGAGCTAAACACTCTCTTTATAGGTTGCAACACAGGCATCAACTGCTGAGCAGGAAAAACCAATGGTAGATAGGGCTGTGTTGAAGGAGGGCACACTAAGTGATAGTAACTTAGTTCAAAAAGAAAAGGTCAAGATGCTTGGAACGTGAAAAAAAAAAAGGGGGGGCCTGGAATTGGTGACAGACAATGTGTGCAGTGGCGGTATCACCTATATCAAGATTCCATTGTATCTAGACTCAGACACACACTTGAATACTAATTACATGATTACTAATAACATTGTCCATTATAAAACAGGAGGTAACTGCTCAGTGAAATAAAAGAGGACACAAACAAATGGAAGAACATACCATGCTCATGGATAGGAAGAATCAATATCGTGAAAATGGCCATACTGCCCAAGGTTATTTATAGATTCAATGCCATCCCCATCAAACTACCAATGAGTTTCTTCACAGAATTGGAAAAAACTGCTTTAAAGTTCATATGGATCCAAAAAAGAGCCCGCATTGCCAAGACAATCCTAAGCCAAAAGAACAAAGCTGGAGGCATCACGCTACCTGACTTCAAACTATACTACAAGGCTACAGTAACCAAAACAGCATGGTACTGGTACCAAAACAGAGATATAGACCAATGGAACAGAACAGAGTCCTCAGAAATAATACCACACATCTACAGCCATCTGATCTTTGACAAACCTGACAAAAACAAGAAATGCGGAAAGGATTCCCTATTTAATAAATGGTGTTGGGAAAATTGGCTAGCCATAAGTAGGAGCTGAAACTGGATCCTTTCCTTACTCCTTATACGAAGATTAATTCAAGATGGATTAGAGACTTAAATGTTAGACCTAATACCATAAAAACCCTAGAAGAAAACCTAGGTAGTACCATTCAGGACATAGGCATGGGCAAGGACTTCATGTCTAAAACACCAAAAGCAACGGCAACAAAAGCCAAAATTGACAAATGGGATCTCATTAAACTAAAGAGCTTCTGCACAGCAAAAGAAACTACCCTCAGAGTGAACAGGCAACCTACAGAACAGGAGAAAATTTTTGCAATCTACTCATCTGACAAAGGGCTAATATCCAGAACCTACAAAGAACTCAAACAAATTTACAAGAAAAAAACAAACAACCCCATCAAAAAGTGGGCAAAGGATATGAACAGACATTTCTCAAAAGAAGACATTCATACAGGCAACAGACACATGAAAAAATGCTCATCATCACTGGCCATCAGAGAAATGCAAATCAAAACCACAATGAGATACCATCTCATGCCAGTTAGAATGGCAATCATTAAAAAGTCAGGAAACAATAGGTGCTGGAGAGGATGTGGAGAAATAGGACCACTTTTACACTGTTGGTGGGATTGTAAACTAGTTCAACCATTATGGAAAACAGTATGGCAATTCCTCAAGGATCTAGAACTAGATGTACCATATGACCCAGCCATCCCATTACTGGGTATATACCCAAAGGATCATAAATCATGCTGCTATAAAGACACATGCACATGTATGTTTATTGCGGCACTATTCACAATAGCAAAGACTTGGAATCAACCCAAATGTCCATCAGTGACAGACTGGATTCAGAAAACGTGGCACATATACACCATGGAATACTATGCAGCCATAAAAAAGGATGAGTTTGTGTCCTTTGTAGGGACATGGATGCAGCTGGAAACCATCATTCTTAGCAAACTATCACAAGAAGAGAAAACCAAACACTGCATGTTCTCACTCATAGGTGGGAACTGAACAATGAGATTACTTGGTCTCGGGAAGGGGAACATCACACACCGGGGCCCATCATGGGGAGGAGGGAGGAGGGAGGGATTGCATTGGGAGTTATACCTGATGTAAATGACGAGTTGATGGGTGCTGACGAGTTGATGGGTGCAGCACACCAACATGGCACAAGTATACATATGTAAGAAACCTGCACATTGTGCACATGTACCCTAGAACTTAAAGTATAATAATAATAATAAAATAAAAAAATAAAATAAAATAGGAGGTAAATAACTATATTCTGCACATTTGTGTGTACTTACTTTTTCTATTTAATATAGCTAGACATGGTACATTCAATGATCCTATGCAAAACTTTGTTGAATATTGGTAGAAGATACTGAAACATGGTCATTAAAAATATTCCACCATTAAGTTTTAAGGTAAAAATGACCAAGTTAGAGGCTATGGTATAGCCCATAAAAGCAATCTGAATTGCATTCTAAAGACATTTGCAAGTTTTATAAAGTAACTAATCTATGTTGTCCAAAGAGAAGAAAAATATGCATTAAGAGCATATTTGTCCTTTACTTCACACTATAACATGTTCAAAATCTTTAAAAGACATTGGTGTGTCTTTCAGTCAAATTAGACCTAGTATCTGTCTCATGATATAAGTATCATCCTCTTTATGTTCCTTTAAATATAATATTTGTTTAACAGTAATAAGTCTTTGCAAATTTAGATTAGCAGTGCTTGGAGCAAAATGGGAGGTGGAACTAACCTCTTCCCTATGATTAAACGGCTGTAAAGAGATCAAAGGGGTATAGCAAAAGCCATCTAAAAGGTAAGTGGAAAGCAACTGTTTCCTTCTATGTAGCTTAATGTAATTTTCCTTATGGGAACTATTGAAGAAAAATATGTATTCAACTCTCAATTTTTCAGGGGTAGATTTTCTGGATTATGGATTACACATGTTTCTTGTATCCATTATATTACCCAAAAGTAGTCAAGAGAAAAACAAAAGGAAGAATAAACCTTGTGCCTAGTTGGAACTTGGTAAATAATGCTTGGATGAATTAATAAATTAGTAATGTTGATAATTATTTCTTGATAGTAATTTTGATAGTATATTTGACATTTTGGTCAAAATATACAACTTTTTTATTACTCTCAACTATGTGATAGGTAGGTCATCTTATAATTGTTTTTATTAAATGTCCAGTAAGTAGATGTCAAGAATTTACTGGTGAGAGGAAGAATTATAACTATTTACATACATAGGCCTTGGCAATTAACTGTGAATAAAATATGTTTATAAATAAAATCCTCTGATATGACACTTATAGCTCACTGTGTAGAAAAGTTAATTAACTAATCTTACAGTTGAGAAATACATTACTTGTATAAGTGTAAACAATTACGTCCAAACACCAAAAGACTACAGATACCAGTACAGTAGCTTATTTAGTATTGCTTATATTGTCTCAGGTAGAAGTAAAATGGCATTGATAAAATCTTATCCTTAATTAAAGGACTTATTTTGAGTTGCATTTTGACTCTGTGTATCTGTTTTTGAAGATATATCATTTAAAAGACATAATTATCTATTTAGAAGGATTTCTTTAAATTGTGTTGTAAAAACTTCCACATTCCCAAAAACCTAAAGTTTCACGGTTCTTCTGGTGTGGTCTATTGACCATTAGGTAGCTTTCAGAAAAATGAGTTTCCAAACTTAAGAAGGCTCTTGTGACTTGCTATACAATCTCACACGGTGTAATACAAATTATGTTTGTAGAAGTTTCTGTGTATGGATTATGAATAGGTACATGAAGTAGCCAATTACTTTGAATTGTATTGGTGAAAACTGAAATTGATATAAAGCACAAACGTATCATCAAATTGTTACATATTCAAACATTTACTCAGACTTATGGGTCAAGGTGGAATAAAATATCTCTTGAAAGAAAATATTGCCAATTGTAAAAAATTCAAAGATTTATGAATTAATAAGACTATATGCAATGAAAACTCCAAAATGAAATTAAGAAGAGAATGTGAATTTATAATATCGTTAAAAAGAATAAAATACTTAGGAATAATTCAATAAAAGAAACTGTGAGACTTGTATACTGAGAAACTACAAGACATAATTGAAATAAATTAAAGATTTGCTAAATAAATGGAAAGATATCCTATGTTCATGGAGCAAAAGACTTATTATTGTTAAGATGTCAGTACTTCCCAAATTGATTTACAGATTCAATGCAATCCCTGTCATAATTCCAACTCTCATTTATTTTTTCAGAAACAGACAAGGTGATGCTAAAATTAATATGGAAATGCAAGGGACCCAGAATAACTAAAACAATCTTTAAAAAGAAAAAATTTGGAGGCCTCACACTTCCGGATTTCAAAACTGATTACAAACCTACACTAATCAAGATAAAGAGTACTGGCATTAGGATAGATATACAGATCAATGGAATACAATTGAGAATCTAGAAATGAAACCTCACATTTATGCTCAACTGATTTTCAAGGTCACCAAGACAATTCAATGGGGGAAAGAATAATACTTTCAACAAATGATACTGGAACAACTGGGTATCCACATGCATAAGAATAAACATGACCCCCTTCCTCATACCATATACAAAAAACAACTCAAAATGGATCAAATGCCTAAATGTAAGGGCTAACGCTGTACAATTCTCAAATGAAAATACGGGCATAAATCTTTATCACCTTGGATTTGTCAGTAGTTTCTTAGACATGACATCAAAGCACGAATAACAAAGAAAAAAATACATAAATTGGATTTCATCAAAAATAAAAACTTCTGTGCTTCAAAAAACACTATCAAGAAAGTGGAAAAGCAGCCCACAGAATGGGAGAAAACATTTGCAAATGATATATTGGATAAGGGGCTTGTATCTATGGTATATTAAGGAGGCTTACAACTCAACAATAAAAAGTTAAATAATTGAAAAAAGAGCAAATGATCTGAATAGACATTTCTCCAAAGAAGACAGACTAATGACCAATAAGAACAGTAAATGAAGCTTAACATCATTAGTCATCAGGGACATGTAAATAAAAACCACAATGAGATACCACTTTACACCCATTAGGATGGCTAAAATAAAAACAACAGACAATAACAAGTATAAGGATGTGGAGAACTGGTATTCTCATACATTGCTGGTGGGAATGTAAAATGGTGCAGCTGCTTTGGAAAGCAGTTCATCAGTTGAAGAACTGTTAAACATAAAATGTTAAACACAGAATTACCATATGACCCTGTCATTTCACAACTTGGTGTATACTCCAAAGAATTAAAAATAGGTTTTCTAATAAAACCTTACACATGAATGTTCATAGAATCATTATTCACAATAGCCCAAAAGTGAAAATCCACAAAAGATCTATCAACTAATGAATGGATAAACAAAATTTTTGTATACCCATATTATGGAATATTGTTCAGCCATAAAAATGAAGTATTGATACATTGCTGCATATTATATGATTCTATATGAAATGTAGAAATAGGCAAATCTATAGAGACAAACAGTAGATCAGTGGTTGCCAGGGGTTGCAGGGAGGTGGGGATATGGAGTGACAGCCAATGCCTACGAGGTTTCTTTCTGATGTTATGAAAATGTTCTAGAATTAAATATTGGTAATTGCTACACAACTCTGAATATGCTAAAGATCACTGAATTGTGCACTTTAAATTAGTGCACAATTACATTATGCTATATAAACTATATCTCAATAAAACTGTCACAAAACTACAATTAGACAGTGTGAATTGGCATAGCATATACACACAAAACATCATGTACCGTCATAAGAGTTCTGATGTATTTCCAAGTCGTTTTAGAATGTTACCTACTACCTAGAAGCAGAACTATCCCCTGGCCAGTATTTTAGAATGTGTGATTGGTAGTACACATCAGGGATGCCCATTTTCTATATTTCATACAATGCTAGATACCATTACAGATCAGTTATCATGATCACATCCTTCTTAACTTTGGATGGTGGCAGGATGGCTGATTATAGCTCAGTTAATCCAGTTCCCTCTCCTTTATTTTACAATATAAGTCCCCAGAGGATAGAACATTCACATCTGTTTAAATTTTCAACAACCACTTATTGGTCATTTAATAAAAACAATTATATGATGAACTACCCATGACATAGTTGAGAATAATGAGGGAATGGCACATCTTGTACTAGGCCTCCAGAAAGAGAAGCATAGGCACCAGTGCTCATAACTTGCCATATTGCTATAGCCTTTGATTTCTACCTTTTAGGCATGAATCTTCAGTTACATGAATTAAAACTTCTCACAGACAAAACTCATGGCAGAGAGTACTAATAATATTAATAGATGCCACCACACTTACTGTGTCCTCTTTTTCAGCTCCTATCTCTTATTTCTAAAATATCAAAATGCCTCTTTCATACTCAGTATGCCATCCAATTTGATGTCCCAGTTTATCTCTAAGGCTCCTCCCTCCTCTTCTCTCCTGCTTACGCTGGGACTTTGGTCCCTTCACAATCTTCTTTCTTACTCCTACTCGGTGTCTCCCTCTCTATTGGCTCCTCATTCTTTGTCTTCAAACAAACACAAGTCTCTTGCAGTGGCTCACGCCTGTAATCCCAGCACTTTGGGAAGCTGAGACGGGCGGATCACAAGGTCAGGAGTTTGAGACTAGCCTGGCCAACATGGTGAAACCCCATCTCTACTGAAGATATAAAACTTAGCCAGGCATGGTGGCACGCGCCTGTAATCCCAGCTACTGGGGAGGCTGAGGCAGGAGAATCGCTTGAACCCGGGAGGTGGAGGTTGCAGTGAGCCAAGATTGCGCCATTGCACTCCAGCCTGGGCTACAGGGTGAGACTTCATCTCAATAATAATAATAATAATAATAATAATAATAATAATAATGTCTCTCTTCTTTTGAAAAATTTGTAAAAAAAAAAAAAAAAAAAAAAAAGGAATAACATGACCCAACTGCCCTTTTGTCTAATTATCATACTGTTTATCTCCTTCCTTTCCTTGTTGAACTGTTTCTATCAACCGTGCTATTGTTTCATTATCCACTTACCACCTAGGCTATTACCATCTGCATTTCCCCCTTACCACTCGATAATTCCATTCTCCTAAATATGTACTCCTCAAGATCACTAGGAGTGATTTTTCTTGTTTTCCAAGGTCTGGCTCAAACTACTTCTCCAAAAACAGTCATATTTTCATCTTCTTCCTTTTAAGCCTGTTAATCACCTAACCATCTTATTTTTATTTCTGTACAACAGTTTGTTGCATGTTGTTTGTATTGTATGTGTTTGTATGCATGTTTCTTCCAGCTGTCCTATGTAATGGGAATCTGCTCAAGGGCAAGCACTATGTCTTCTGCTTTATTTGTCAGCTTTCCACAGTACTTAGTACAGTTAAAGTAGCAGCTTGGCTGATACAGGATTAAAAAGTATGAACTTCTGTGTTTCTGAATACTAAGAATTTCATTTTTCTTCCATTGTTATTAGTTCAATGGAGCATTTGAGGTGGTCAGGTATGGTTTCTCTTTCAACTCAACTTTTTAACTGTTATTTTTCCCTCACCTAGAACCAAGAAGAGAAGATGGTATCTGTGTATAATTGTGGCTGACACTTTCAGTATAATTATAGTGAAAATAGAAAATGACCATTAAAATGACTAAGGGAAAAATGGAAGCTACAAGAAGAATACAGAAGCAAACACAAGGACTCTTAATAATAAACATGTGGAGGCTAAAAAAGAATATGTGATTATCATCTAGGAGATTACAAAAGTTCCATGCAGGAAAAATGCAGATTTGTGCACTAAATTCTGGAACTCTAAAACTTCATATTCAAAAGTAAACTTCAAGTAACTAGAATTACATTGGACTCCACAAAAAAAGCTAGTAAATGTTTAAACTTCCTTTAAAAGTAATACAGGTTCAAAGATACAAATGGATACAACAGAATTAAATATATGCATGGCTGATAAACTTCTACAATGGACTAGCTCCTCCACAAAAATAAAATGTTGTAAAAATGTTATGGGAAGATCCCTTAGCTTTGATAGGACTAGTCCAGGAGGATAAACATGGCATTCTATAGCATACCACTTAGTGACCCTGCCAGATGCAAACTGTTAGACTAGAGGGACCACAAGACAGACCTATTTCTTATTGCATCACAGGAAAGGTGTGTATTAGTTTTTTTTTTTTTTTTTTTAAGTAAAATGAGGATCAAAATGAAACAAGAATGAAACACTAAACATATATGACCAAGGACATTTAACGTGATTTTTTATACAATAAATAAGTTTGTCTTTCAGCATAGGAAACCCTTTCCATAAATCTGTTTTAGAAGTCAAGTCTCCAGTATGCTTTAGGAAAGCTTTTGTTAAAACTGAAGTATATTGATAAAGTGATTTAATATAGTTGAAAAGAAGCTGCAGCACTCTAGCTGGGCCCTCTGAAGCCTTATGTTAGGGAAACATCTATATAGCATTATAGGAAACATTTACTGTAATTTGCCATCAATCTTTAAAAATAATACTGTTACACTCCCAACAATGTTGTCTTTGTTAGTGCATTACTTCTATTTTATTCATGTGGTTTATTGTACTTATATGAATTATTCCCAATTCTACCTCAATGTCTTGGGCTCTAATATCCTTTAAGTAAAAGATACTGAAACTATGGGTTGACTCAGAGGGCTGCCCAATGTCCTCACGTCCTATGAACCAATATTGCAGAACCACAGAATTATACTGCAGGACTGCATTCCATCTGAATGCACAATGATTACCTGGGTGGGGTTGGTGCAGTTTTTTAGTTTGGTACCACATAATGAATCTTTATCTACTGACTGGGTCTGTCAAATAAACATCTGCAAAACCTTAAGTAAATTAAAATTTAACCTGTTATTTCAGGTCCACAATTGTCATCGTATAAAATGTTCCAAGGCATTTATGCCTCAGATAAAGAAAAAAAAAAAAGCAACACACACACACACACACACACACACACACACACACACACCCCTCTTCTGGATAGGTTCACAATGAAAGGTGGCTATAAACGGTACATTTTGCACTGCCATTTAGTTTTCAGTTCCCAAGAGTACTTGTGGTATGTGTGTGTTTGTGTGTGTATCTTTTGCTTTGTGGAGGAGGGAGAATGCTCGCTGAAAGGAGATCTTAGATGTAAAATATAAGATTTGCCAAGTACTCTTAAGGAAGAGTACAGTATTTGAACTGTATGCATTGAGATTTTTAATCAAGATAGCCATTATTTAAACAAACTGGCTTTGAGAAAGGAATTTTTTTGAAAAACGAAAGAAAAAGCCCAAGCAAGGGTGCTGAGCTAACAGTAAAGAGAAACTGGATCACGATCTCAGCTCTGTCTTTAGTTATGTCGATTGCCTATTGTGCAAGGCAAGTCACATAACTTTCTTGTGTTTTCTTTTCAACTATAAAATATGGGTAACACGGCTGGGCGTGGCGGCTCATGCTTGCAATCCCAGCACTTTGGGAGGCCGAGGCAGGTAGATCACCGGAGGTTGGGAGTTCGAGACCAGCCTGACCAACATGGACAAACCCTGTCTCTACTAAAAAAAAAAAAAAAAAAAAAAAAAAAATTAGCCTGGCGTGGTGGTGCATGCCTCTAATCCCAGCTACTAGGGAGGCTGAGGCAAGAGAATTGCTTGAACCCGGGAGGCGGAAGTTGCAGTGAGCCGAGATTGTGCCATTGCACTCCAGCCTGAGCAACAAGAGCAAAACTCCATCAAAAAGAAGAGAAGAGAAGAGAAGAGAAGAGAAGAGAAGAGAAGAGAAGAGAAGAGAAGAGAGAAAAGAAAAGAAAGAAAGAAAGAAAGAAAGAAAGGGTAACAATAGCTGCCACAGAATAAAATTATTATGTGAATAAAAGACATTAAAGTATTTTACAATTGTAAATGCGAAGTGCAAGCTGTTAGTGTTATATACATGTCAAAACTCCAAACTTATAAGGTAGGAAACTGGGAATTAATTGTTTGAATTACAACGGAATTCTCTGCAAGTACTTTAAATAGCAAATGTGGTTTACAAACTTTATAGACATACATTTCAACCTCTTTTCCTGGAGTATATCCCTTTTGTAAAAATAGGTCCACTTTTACTTGTATTGGCTCATTATTCTTCCTTAACTGCAGAATTTGAATTAACTAACTCATAGTGTGTACAGCTGAAAGGGATCTTAGAGCTAAGTCAGCCTTGTGTTTTGTCAAAGCTTTAGCAGCTGCTCAGAGAATAGAGGGCAAATAAAGCAAAGAGGAAGGGAATGGGAGTTTTGCCAGGAATCTGCCCCCTTCCCTCGCTGTATCTGGAGAAACTTGGCTTTTATCTGTTTTTTATTTAAATTTGTAATTTCTGGGTAAGATTTAATTTGTAAAAAGGTTTTCTTTGCCCACTAGCCCCACCTCTTTTCTGCCCCTAGAAAGGGTTGAAAGCCAATTCCCTTATTTTTCAGATGAGAAACTGGAGCCTGGAAAGGTGAGGCTCTAGTTACTATTAGGTCTTGGCTCAAGCATCTTCACGACAGGCTATAAATTGTGTCATATCAATCAGCTGTATTTTGTTTACATGGTCGTATATTCAGCAGACACTGACTAGAAAAATGTCATTTTTTTCCAACTTTGTGGAGATAGATCGTGCAGGATGAATTTAAAAGAAATGCCACTTTCCCCGAAGGCCAGGCTTTTGCAAAATTGTAATGGAGACAAAGACTGCTTTTAGTATTCTTTAGTTCTCTCTTTCCCCACCCATCCTTCTTTGTTCCCAGTGTTCTATTTTGGCATTCAACCTGCAGGAATTCAGTATCCTCGACTACCCAATAAATTTCGTCTTCATTTATATTGCTACTGACAATACACGACTTTACCTGAGCCCTAATGCTCCCGGAAAACAATTTTGCTTAAGAAATTCCCCAACCTTTTGTTTTCGGAAATTCTCCCACTTTTTTGTGTCCTGGGAAATGACTTATGCAAAAAAACAATAACATCGACAACAAACAAACAAAAGCCCAAACAAACACATACAAAACACCCTTTCCTAAATTACTTAAGATAAAACTCTCTGTCCCTTCTTTCCCATGATTTCCCTAAGACGCATCTATAATTACACCCCTGAAAAGACCAAACACAGACTTTTCCCCTATTGCCTGAACCCACTGAAAGGCCATATACAGACCCTCCAATCTCCCGTTCTTTGTCTCATAAATAATCAGTTGAGATTAGAACTGTCTGTTTCCCTGAAACTAGCTAGACACAGAGATACACATTTCCTGTTCAGCTAACTGATACTTCCCCTGATTGCAACACGATCCCACCAGTAAATCATCTCACATGTAACCCATCTACCCCTGCCTATATAAGACCAAGACAAAATCTCCCTATTGCAATAGCCTGAATAAAATCAATTTCTTTACTTGTTCAGTTTTTCTCTGTGATACTTCCTTATTGAAAACCTTTTCAGAAATTTATATATTTAGTTTATCTTATACTATTACAATAACAGGTGAAAAATACAAAACGCGAAACTCAGCACCTTCTCTTCTAATCCCAGCTCTTTCTATGTGATCTCAACTTTTCTGGACCTAATTTTCTTCATTTCTAAATAAGGATATTGGATTTGATAATCTTTAAGATTGTAACGTTCTAATTTGTTGATAAATTATGTGGGGTAGTTATTTTTAATTTTATTTACAGACATTACATAACTCAGGTCTAGGAATAAAGTCTTTTATTTGCTCATGTCCTCTGCTCTGTTTAAAGCAGTTGTTACATAATGTTTACTGGTTAAATAGTTATAGGCCAGGCACAGTGGCTCACATCTGTAATCCCAGCACTTTGGAAGGCCGAGGCAGGTGGATCACTTGAGGTCAGGAGTTTGAGACCAGCCTGACCAATATGGTGAAAACCCATCTCTACTAAAAATCCAAAAATTAGCCGGGTGTGGTGGTGGGCACCTGTAGTCCCAGCTACTTGGGAGGCTGAGGCAGGAGAATCACTTGAACCTGGGAGGCAGAGGTTGCAGTGAGCCGAGATTGTGCCATTGCACTCTAACCTGGGCGACAGAGCGAGACACCATCTCAAAAAAAAAAAAAAAAGTTATGACTAGTGTGTAAGCCTCTAATGTAGTGCGGGACTATTTTGGTACAATACTTTCAATTTTATAAATATTTATTTAATAATGACAACTAAAATTTTTCTGGTAGATTACAGCATGTGGTTGTGACTTATATCTACTTATTGAAATTCTAGAGTGTTAGCATACTAAACATCTATAATCAAATACTCTTGTTTTATATATATATATACACACACATACACACATATATATGTGTATGTATATATAATGTGTGTATGTGTGTATATATACACATATATATATGTATATATATACATATATATATAACAACTGTTAATGGGAAACCAATTCCAGTAGAATTTGATGTTTCTTTAAAAAGTGTCATTCATCATTATCTGATGATGATAGTGATAATAGTTTTAAAATAATAGATTTTATATTGGTAAGTAGAGACCAAACTTTAAAGAGAGAAAATATTTCAATCTCTAGAAGGTCATCATTCACTGCAAAGTTCATACTGGTTTGAAAGCAGGTTCTATAGCACCTAACAGAATGTCAATGAAGTTCAAAAACCTCAAGGCGATTTTCCAATCTTTTGGTCCAATAGTAACTGCTGCTAAATTAAGCAATGTGTCAGGGACTGTGCTATATGCTTTATATCAATTGTTTAATTAACTCCTTACTATGACCATATGAGACAGGTACTATTATTATCACCCTTATGTTACAGATGAGGGCACTGGCTGGGCGAGGTTGTGTCAATTACTTGAGGTTGGAGAGATAATGATGGCACAGTTAGTATTTCAAGCCAGGTCACTCTGACTCCAGAATCCAGGCTTTTAACCACAGTGCTATAATGCCCAATCTTCTAGGAGAGTAGAGAAAAAAATTTAAAAAGAATGGTCTGGTTGTCAGTTTCATATTTTAGTGCATACAGTATCAAGATACGCTTCTAGAGCTGTATTTATGGGATGTGTCTTATGTAGAAAATCATGAAAGGATACAACTGAACATTTGAAAATATCCTTCTACTGTATTACATCTTCTAAAAGGTTTGGATTAGTATACATATGGCATTAAAAAAAGGAACTATGTTTTTACTTGGTAAGTAACATGCAGTAAAGACCTAATATAGCAAAAGCATGATGTGCAGATATAGTTAAGGTTTTGTTCAGGCTTCCATAAAAAGTCAAGTTAAGCTAACAACTTGGTGTATGAGGCATCAACCCATAATGATTTTTCTTAATAAAGTATTTAATTGAAGTCAGTTTGCTCTGTTCGTTGTTATAATTGAGCAGAAATTTAAAGCATTTTTCACTTATGAAACTTGTTACAACACATTAAAAATATAGGTGAGTAGAATTTCTCTAAAACCTATCATGAATAGACTCTGGGGCTTTGCTTTCATTGTGTAAAAAGTTTTTTGTGGTCTTCACAGATGTTCCATATAAGGATTTTAGTACAGTATAGAAGTTAAGAGATTGGACTCTGGAATCAGACCACCAGTTACTAGCTCTGTGACACTGGGCAAGTTACTTAACCTCTCTGTGCCTCTGTTTCTCATTTGGACAACGGGGACCATAATGTGACCTTCATGATATAATCCATGTAAAGTGTCTGGAACAATTCTTCACACGTGGTAATTTTAAATTAATTTTAACCATCATCATCAACTTACTTTATGGAAAGGAATCAAAAGAGGTCTGAATTAGAATATAAAATCAAATATACTATAATGACAACTATGTGATGACCTGCTGTCTTGCATGTTTCGTTTTCCTCAGACAGATAAATTCTGATTTTTAGTGTGAATGGCAAGAAACCCTAGGTAGATAATACCAAATGATAGCCCTTGTACCTTCAGATGTAAGGGGATAAAATAGCAGAAGAGAAGGTAAGGGAGAAAAAGCAGGTAAGGGAGATAAGGAAGAAAAATCTGAGCAGTAAGCGTGGCAGACTTTTTTCTCTGCCACCTCTGACCCCTCTACTGTCCTCAGTCACTCTCAGCAGCAACAGTGAAACTGCTGGGAAAGGTCACTCCAGGCTAGAAACAAGTATTTTGAAATGAGAACATACAGCAAACTGCATCATGAATTGAAAACTAGAGCAAACTATAATATTTTCCTGAACCCTAAGCATTAATTTTTACTGAAGCATGGATTAAAGTTACCTTTTCAAAAGCAAACAAAAACAAAACGAAACAAAACCCACAAACAACCCCCCCCCCGCCACCAAAGGAATTAAAAACACAAGGGAAGAGTAGTAACCCAAATAACTACTGCATTAAAAAATGATGTCTTAGTTGCAACTAATGAACCAAAATAAGACTGTGTTACCACCTGCATAAAATTGTAAGTTTCTTGGAGGTAAGGTTTTGGTCATTCATTCATTTATTTATTTTTGATCTCAAATATTACCCAGGATATTGCTGACTATACATATTATTCTCAATTTCTACTATTTAAATTGACTTCCTGGAATTTTACATGGCTCAAGTCCCTCTGTACTGAAACCTATTTCAATAAATATATAAACTTCCAGCTATTTTCACTGCTTGTATATTAAGACTAAGATCATTCAGTGTGAATAAGATGTTGGGAGTGCTGGTACTGTGACATTTATTATAAATAAGTCAGGTAGTTCAAGCTCACGTTGGTTAAACTTAAAAGTTCAGGACTCAAAGTGATTTTTTTTCCTTTCTCCCAACTAGGAAGAATTCATGTCCCCGAACTAGAAAAAAATCATGTTATCCAACTTTGACATAAGCATTCACCTTTACATTAAGCAGAAAAAGCTTTTTCATATTACAAATAGAAGAAATTTCCATATACCCTTTGTAAAATGTTATATATAAATGCTGGGCTTGGACACAGAGAACTTAATCAAAGTCCCACGTTGCTTCAGGGTAGTTATATGCGAAATGCAATTTCCATTGTATTGAAGTCTCCATTCTGTAAATATTTATCTATTTTCAAAATTGCCAACATATTTGAAAAGTTTAATTGGTTTATACTCAAGGCACTAGAGACAGGGAAATTTTGCTTTCCCAAGATATTTACACGCATTTATTCTGTCCACGTAGAGGACTTCTTTCAAGTGATCATAAAATTTAATGTGAAGTGAAACCATCCCAGCTACGGTGCTAATGACCAAATTAGAAGAAAAGTAATCAACAATCAATCAATCATTTTGATCACTGTACCTTTTTTCTCGGATTTATCAGAAACTTTTCCTCCAATTGGAGAGTAAGTAGTGTCCATGGACTCGGTCCCCCTGTTCCCTTTGCTAACTCCATTTGCATACAGCTCTCCTTCAACTGGCTGCAACTGCCAAGTCAGGCCGAACAAATGTACCGCTGCAAGAGAACAAGTCATACATTAATTTATTCCAGACTCACTGACAAGATCTCCAAGCCAGGTATCCCTTTGCACCTAAAAATGTTACGAACAGTTTTCTTTTAGTTAGGCCAAGCAACTGGGAGTTTATACCTATACATCATACATGTAGCTACTTGAATGCTACAACACACATATAAGTATTACCAGTTGTTAAAGTAGCTGTTGTTAACATTTTGAGGCTAAAGCTATCCCAATGATAGGATTAGAAATTGGAATCAACTGTAGTACAATTAGACTTAGCTTCTCTCTGCTGTGACCCTTTCGTTTTCCATTTCCCTTAGTCATGTAACACTAGTTTCCGTATGGAAACTGTTACAGAGTAATGGTGGACAGACTATCATGGGAACATGGAAGACCTTCTCTATGGTTTTAATTCAATTCAGTTCAGCAAATATTTCCTGAATGCCTAGTATGCATAAAGCCCTATGATAGTTGCTGCAGCTGTTAAAATGTAGATGCTTATTAGGGTGGGATTTGGTAGTAATACTAGGATAAAATAATATTATGCAGAATGATTGATATAAGATAGGTTTAAACTGCTATCAGAAGATTAAAAAGTACCCAGTGTTGGTCACTGTGCAGGAAGATGGGCACTCTCATACACTCCTGATGAGGGCATAAAAATACAGTGACCTTTTTTGGAGGGCAATGTGGCACAATTTATCAAATGAACTTAAAATCTGATTTACCCTTTGAGCTTGTCAGGCCTCTGAGCCCAAGCCAAGCCATCGCATCCCCTGTGACTTGCACGTATACGCCCAGATGGCCTGAAGTAACTGAAGAATCACAAAAGAAGTGAAAATGCCCTGCCCTGCCTTAACTGATGACATTCCATCACAAAAGAAGTGAAAATGGCCGGTCCTTGCCTTAAGTGATGACATTACCTTGTGCAAGTCCTTTTCCTGGCTCATCCTGGCTCAAAAAGCTCCCCCACTGAGCACCTTGTGACCCCCACTCCTGCCCACCAGAGAACAACCCTCCTTTGACTGTAATTTTCCTTTACCTACCCAAATCCTATAAAACGGCCCCACCCTTATCTCCCTTTGCTGACTCTCTTTTCGAACTCAGCCCGCCTGCACCCAGGTGATTAAAAAGCTTTATTGCTCACACAAAGCCCGTTTGGTGGTCTCTTCACACGGACACGCATGACAGAGTTAACAATTTAATTTCTGTGAATTAACTATGAATGTTGCCAAAGTACAATGCTGTCTATTGTAACATCTGAAAATAATATTAGAAAGTTATAATCAATCTAAATATTCATCAAGAGGAGATTAATCAACCAATGAGATAGTAAATAATACAAGATTATGTGGCTGCTAAAAATCATGTTGCAGAAGACCATGCAATGGTATGGGAAATATCCATAAGGTATCAAATGAAAAATATTAGGCTATTAAACATTATAAATAGTGTGATCTGAAGTGTGTGTGTTTGTGTATGTGTGCACATGTTCATGTCTGGAGAAAAAAAGGTTTGGAAGAATATACAGCAACATGTTAACAGCATGGGAAACTTACAGAGAATTTTTATTTTTTTCTTTATGATTTCTGTGTTTTCCATATTTTTTACAATGTACATGTGTAACATTTGCCATCTGGGAAAAAGGAAGCTTTTGCTTTAAAAGAAATGGTTTAAAGGAACAGTAGATTAAAATAGGTTGGGATGATCAAGAATAATTTTTGAAGGAAGTGGGAGTAGATACAGACCTTGAAGGATGTGTAGGGCTTTGACAGGTGACAACAATTGGTAGGGAGAAGGGACAGAGCTGAATAAAGTATGACTTTGTAAAGTACATGATATATCTGAGGCAAAAGAAGTTGCTGGGGTTCACTGGAGCTTAGCTATGTGCTGGTGCTAGTGGAAGTTAAGGCCAGAAAGGAAGATTGGAGCCATATTGCAGAGGACACTGAGTGCCACACTTATACATTTAGATTCAACTTATTAGGCAACAGAAAGGCATTTCTATTTTTTGAGAGGCTGAGTGATATGATCAGAATTTTTGGAGGATTAATTTGATAGTGGGGAGCACTGAAGGTTTTTAGTCAAATAACAGATATAATAAAAAACATCCTTTGCAGAAAGATAAATCCAGTAGTAGTATGGAGAATGAATTGGAGACCTAAAGATTTGGCAAATAAGTCAATTGGGATGGCATTGCAATAATCTAGGAAATAAGTAATTAGTGCTCCAATTAGAGTAGTGTCACAGGAGTGTCTCAATTATTTGCAGTGGGAATGCAAAGAAGGAGATTTCTTAAGGAGAAATTGCATAAATGGCATTTCAGGATTTGGCAACAGGTCCTCTCTCCTCTCTCTCTCTCTCGCTCTGTGTGTGTGTGTGTGTGTACGTGTGTGTTTGTACACATATTCATACATGTGTATAGGTGTGCTGAGGGAGGGCATAGAAAAAAGTGAGGGAAAGGAGGGAGGAATCCAAAATGGTTAAGGTTTTGAGCCTAACTGAAACAATGGTGGAACCATTAATAGAGTTAGAGAATTCTTTATTAGCCTACCACTTGCTACAAATAGTTGGTGCTGGATTTGTTTTGTTGATTGATGACTATTTGAATATGTGGCTTGAGACCGGATGAGAAGATGCAAGGAATGCAATGAATTCAGCTTTTGGGGCTATTGAGTTTCTGGGAATGATGGGCCCTCCAGATAGTGAATGCTAACGATAGGAGGTTTGAAGTTCTGGAGGATATTAGAGCTAGAAAAAGACTGAAAAGTCATATATGCACAGAGACAACAGTTGAAGTTGTGAGAGTGAATGAAGTCACTGAAGGGAGAGAATGTTAGGAGATAACAGTGCCTAGGGCAAAAAGCTGGAGAAACTTCTTGTTTGTTTTCTCATTGCATTTTTCAACATCAACCAAATCCCACCAAAAGGCAAAAAAAAAAAAAAAAGTGAATCTGCTCTAAGCCATTTCACATTTCTCTTTGTGTTCCTAGGTGAACTGAAAGGGGCTAATTAGTATGTGTAACGCTCATGTATAGTATTTGAGTTAGTGACTGAGAACAGAGAAGGATAGCCTATTTAAAAATCATTCATCCACTTTTAGTTGGAGCTAAAGAGATTTCTAACACCTACTTCCTAATTTATCCTTAAAACTTTTAAGCATTTAATTGGTTTCTACCCTTTTCTTTGGATTAAGGCCAGTGCTGCCTGATGAATTTCTCTTGCAATTATTGGAAATAATTTTAACTCAAAGGATAGTGGTTCTGAGTAAGGTATGGTATGGCACATTAATAAAGCTATATTAGTGACATCCTTGAGATTTCCTTGCCAATGGACTCTAAGTTTGGTTTAACACACCTGTTCTAATTAGAGGTATTTTTCAGTTTTACAGAAAATTTGGTCTACTCTGCCTCCCAAATAATTTGAATATGATGGATAGTAGGAGCTATATTGAAAATGTGTTTCATTCCCTTGGTTCAATTACTTTTGTGAAATTAGATGGACCATATGTAACAAAAGGCATAGTAGTTTTCATTTAGAAGGCTAAGGGGGTTATTTTATATGCTTTAAGTTGAGCCAGTTTCCTGGGGCACTTGAAAATGTGAGAAAATGCATGTGGTGGGATTCACTTCAAAATATACAAGGCAAGGATTAATTTTTCACCATCAAATGAAAGGGACTGCTTCCATTCAATCAAGACAGATAAAGAGGTATGGGCACATTTAGTAGAACACTCTTTGAGAGCAGTGAAGCTTGGGAATTTTTTGAACTTGCTATATCTTTCCCAGGGAACAAGCTGTTTGTAATATATATTTGTGTGAATATATGATGAAAGTTAATTATTTGCTACAGACCACAGACAGGTATCATGACAAGGCTACTGGCCTTTTATTTCTTCCAAACATAGGTACTGGCCAACCAAAATGGCTATCAGATATAAACAACTAATACAGTCTAACCAGTACACACTGGCTGAATGTCAGCTTTAGATACAGTATAAAGACAGCTCTGTCAGTTTCTAGTGGATTGCCATCCAGATTTATGCCATGTGTTTAGAGTCACACTGTTTAGGTGAGTTCCCCAAACCCAAGAATAGACATTATGAGCCAATTGGCTAGAATAAGGGTAAAATTAGTAATGAACAAATAGGGCAATATTAAGTCATATTCACACGTTGATTGAACAAATACTTTTTTTGAGTGCCTACTCTATACCAGGCAGTGTTTTTTTTTTTTTTCTCCTGAGTTTACAACAGCAAACAACATAAGAAAATCTCTACCCTCCCAGAACTTATATGAGAGCGTAGTGGGTTAAGACAGGCAAAGAAAAAATACATGATATAAAATATAAGATAGAATATAACTGTTATGGAAACAAACCAAAAAACAAAAAACAACAAATAAACTAGATAACGTTGGGTAGTTATAAGTGCTATGAAGGTAACAATAGGTAAGGGTGGTCAGAGAAGCCCTCTTGGAGGAGGTAACATTTGAACCAAGATTATAATGAAGTGAAGCCATTGTGAATATCTAGGGGAAGAACCTTCCAGGAAGACAAAACAGAATTTATAGAAAGCCCTGGAGTCTTACATGAAGTGTGTGAGAAATACTAAGGAGCCCAGTGTGAGCTCAGTCAGAAAGGCAAAGAGTGGTAGGAACACTCATACACATAAGTACCAGACCCATAATCTTGTTACCTCAGTACGCTAGCCAACTTTGCAAACTGGTCACCAACAAATAAGAATTAGAAAGTAATAAACCTAAAATCTCACATACCAGAGTATATACATTCAAATGAGCACTGCTGGTTAAAGTAGATGTAATATAAGTAGTCTTGACTGTAAGTAAGGTCAAATTTACTGTTCCCTAAGACATATATAACACACACACACATATATCTCATATATATATATATACACGCACACACTCAATGAATGGAGATGGATGCTACCCAGATCTCTGAGGGAGTACTCATCCTGTTATTTGCATTTCACTGAAACTCAGCGGTTGGATAGAATGTTTATGTCTATTCAAATATTCCAGGAATGATGTAGTTTCAGCAGATTAAAAATGGCAGTCCCTAATGCTCTTTTAGCAAATGTTTCCTGGTGGTGAGCCCTGTACATTTTATTATTATTCTCCTTCTTGTTCCATCCAATTGCAAAGAGCCATGCTCTAAAATTATAAATTCATTACAAAGTTCAGGTACGAATGGATTGTCTTGGCTGTCCTCAATTCCAAATTCAATCAAGTACCTTGGAACTCAAGGCAGGCTGACTCCATGTACATGTAAGCTCTTCTTAACTTACGCATTTCTGTAGAAACCTCCAAGTCTCTGTTTTCTCTCTGCATACTGTTAGAATGTTGGACTTTGTTTCTCATAAACAAGACTGGTGGTCTCTATTAACATTTGTAATCAATAATCCTTTCCCATCCCATCCCACTCTCTTTCAAGAGGCAATCATTGACTTAAAAAAAAACAAACAAACAAACCCACGGGAATGCATCAGAAGTAAATGTGGGAAATACATGCTGAATGACTTAGGTCTATGCTATTCAATATGGTAGCCACTCATCACATGTGTCTATTGCCCACTTGAAATGTGGCTAGTCAGATTCGAAGACTTCGTATAAAAGAAAAAATATAAAAGATCACATTAATATTTTTATATTAATTACACATTGAAATGAAAATATTTTTGACATATCCGGTTAAATAAAATATGTATTTAAATTAATTTCACCTGTTTCTTCTTACTTTTTTAATATGCTTACTATAAAACTTTAAGTTACATATATGGTTCACAATGTATTTCTGCTGAGCAGTGATGATCTTGGACTACCTACAACATTTCACAAAGAGATATGGTTCTCTTTTAGCACCCTGTCATAGAATCTACCATACTATATTAAAGATATCTGTTTACATGTCTGTCTCATCATTATTAAGCACTCCAAAGGCAGGAACAATGCCCTCTGCATTTTTCTGTTCCTGGTACCTAACTCTGTGATTGGTAGTCAGGAAGTACTCTTCATTGCTGATAGGAGTGTAAAGTGGTAAAGTGGCTTTGGAAGGCAATGTTGATATATATCACAATTTAAATTGAGAATATTCCTTGACCAAGGAATTCTACTTCTAAGAGTCTGTACTAAAGAAATAATCACATATGGGGCATAAAGGGGCATGTGCAAGGAAATTCACTATTGCATTGTTAATATATTGACTTTATTAATGCAGTTAAAAATTAGAACAACCAATCTATGGAAGAGTGGTACACCTGTACTATGAAATCCTTTGTAAGAATTAAAAGGACTGATACTGAGAAATTATCAGATTGAAGGAAACTAAGGAGACAGGATGACTAAATACAATATGTGGATCTAGAAAGAATCTTGTAACAGAAAAGACTGTGGAAAACTGGAGAACTCTGAATTAAACTCTAAGTTTAGTTAATAACCTCATACCAATGTTAATGTCTTAGTTTTAGTAATTGTACTATGTTTGTGCAAGATGCTAATATTGGAAGAAGCTCAGTGACAGGAATACAGTGATTCTGTGCTATATTTGTAACTTTTCTGTAAGTCTAAAATTATTTCAAAATAAAAAGCCAAAAAGAGAGAGAAAAAGGACTGATCCAGTGATATGCTGGAGCTGGCTTATACTGGTTTACAAAAGCCAACTGTGCACATCTCTTCCCAATTCCACCTCCAACGACTTTACATTGGCAGTTGAAATTGACCATGGCGGGTGTATTTACATCCTGGGAATTAGCAAATGTGGCAGATCAAGGCTTTTTGGGCCAGAGAACTTGTTAAACATTTATCAGCACATCACTGGATGATCTGTATGTACTGACATGAAACAAGCTCTAAGATTTTATGAAAAATATTGTAGAACAATGCATATTCTATGAACTGGTTTAAGTAGAACATATGTATTTAAATATATATTTTAAATGCGTAGAAAGAGACCTGAAAAACGAATTCCAAACTATTGATGTTTAGAGTAGGGAGCTGTGAAAACCAAGAGGATACTTTGACATTTTCATAGTATTGTTAGAATATTTTACAATGATAATCATTCATGTATTATTATATAATTTTAAAATACCAGGTCCTCAACAAACCTTTGTTAAGCTCAACGAATAGTTTCATTGTTTTATTCTATCTCTTTTATTGCTGTTTTCTGTCTAAAATTGGGCTTTTCAAAACAGTTCAAAGCAGCAGAACTATTCAGCAATTAAATATGAACAGTTTCTAAATACATAAAACAGATAAAACAGAATTTGATTGCAAGGGATTGGCTGTCCAAAAGATCCAAAGAAAATAGTTTGAAATCTAGTGGCTTAACAAATTATCTTCAAAATATCTGAATAAGGAAAATTTGGGTGTTGGGAAGAATTCCTTTTAGGTATTTAAATTTATTGAAATATATTTATAGTGCTGCTGTCAGGAGACAGGACCCTTTTTCATGTTATTATGTATCTTTCAGGATTTTGTGTCCACTCTCTTACAGGTAATTTTTGAATACACTTAACAATAAATAGGGCTTTGATAATAAATATGCAAGTTAACTTTGAAATTATAAGACTTTTAAGGCAAATGTAACTTTGCTTTCAAGGAATTCATCTTGCACCTTAAAATGCATACATATTCAGCTAGGGGTGTTATATTTATTTGTTGCAATAATTTTGGGGTATTATTTTCTAAATCCACTAAATAAACCTATTTAGAAAATTTGAAATCTATCTTACAAATAAAGTCCTGACCATTATGGATCATGTCCTACTTCACAGCATGCCAAGACAAAAGCATATAATATTTTCCAAGATACTTTGTTTTCCCTTTTTGTCAGCATTCTCCCCCTACTAGTTCCCTTCATGTTCCTTCAGACTAGGGAATGCTACAGCTTTTGTACTTTACTTCCAAGGCTTGTCAAAGCTACAGATCTGCTTGTATGTTGGACAGTTCCCTTCCTGAAAAATATACGAAGCACATTACCCAGATGGTGACCCCTGATGACTTCAGGCTTTCAACTTAACTCCCGTGGGAAGCAATTTCACCAGACCGATACTTCAGTGGCCGTGATGTGAGACTAGATGCTTCTGCAATAAGGAATATCACTGCAAAAATAAATGCTACTTGAATTAAATGCAGTGACTGCCAACATTACAGAAACCAGGTTATCTTTCCATTTTAAAATAAATCCCATTTTTATTACATTAAACATCAAATTGGCATATGAGTGAACTATAACCCTTTGATAAATTACCTTCAGATCTGAGTTTTATCCTGATAATAGCCATATTACTTGCAGGATTGAAAACTATTAGTTTGCAGAGAAGCATTTTTCAAGAACTAAATAAAAGAAGTAATGCGTGTTTATTTATGGTATCTACTATTGCCTCAGCAGTTTCGTTCAACTTTTCTCTTTTTTTCCTAGGGCTATACATATACATTTTATACTAAAAATATTATCTGTGCTTGCACTACATCATGAACATAAATAAAACATACTTAAATGTTTCTTCTCAAAGCAATTTAAATGTAGTCAATATGGTTTTGAGGTCTCTTTCAAACATTTTTGAAAGCCCAAAAAGCTGTTGTGTCGTATATAGGTAGAATTCCCTTTGGAAGAAAGAACTTCACTAATTAAAAGAAAACAAAAGAAAAGGCATTTTAACTTGAACTGTTTTACAAAACACATTTTGCAAGTCTGCCATGATGAAACATTAAAATTAAATGCCAATTAAGAAAAGACAGAGATAGTATAACAGAGGCAATGAGGACACCTTTCTTGTTGCTCCACATGTTTGAATCCCTACTTTTCCTTTCTTAAATGAAATGAATTATTCTCTATTGCAGCATGCTTTTTTTTTTTTTTTTTTTTTTTGCCTTAGTATGGTCCTAGTTTTATCCAATACTCAGGTTGGAAAAGATCCTATCAGAGTAATAAATCATTTTAATATCCCAGTTCTATATTATATTATCTTAAAACTTTCATTTACTGTGTATTTTATATTTTCCATTCCAAGACTACAGCAATATTTATAAATAACATGTCTAGTTAGGTACCTTATCACAGGTTTAATATATGATCTCCATTTGCAGTTGTATAACAGGCCCATCTGTGTATTCCTTATCAGACAGGCACAATTATTTAGTGGTTTCATCTCAACTCACAGCACCAATAAGTGCTCTCCATAACTCAAATCTTATTTATTTTTGTATTATTATTGGCTTTGTAGAGTCAGGAAGAATAAGCAGCATAATGATGGGATAAATTTAAAAAACAGTTTAATGAATAATGTAGCAAAAATGTAAATTTAGACAGGAATCAGCACTTTTAATTCTTCTTTAAAATTTTATTTTTCTTTTCTATTTTACTTCATTTTCTGCTTAACTAATTCTCCCTTTCTCTATGGTCCAAATCACTGCCAATCACTTCATTATTGATGATGGGAGTTTCTTAGGTTCCTAAATATTCTCCTATTCTCTTTCCTGGTTTGAGTACTTATTGGCAATAGTAACCAGGTTATTTTTAAAAGGTACAAATACAACTTGTGACTATAGAGAGTAAGAAATAGACATACACAGCTCTGTCCGCCTCTTACCCATTTGACTTGTATATATTTAAATGTTTAAAATGGAAATGTATTCATTGATTTATATCCACAACCTCTCGTAGCTGATACTTCGAAACTCACTTTTCTGAGTTACATCATGTAATCACAGCCATAAATATGTGGTATGTGTCCTTCTGCAAACTTTTAGATATTGGAATTTTAAAAGCCCTGTTACTAACTTATTATTCACAGTTAATGTTAAGGAGCAGGGCTTATAAAAGGCTGGGAAGACAGGATGTGATAGAGAAGATGGAAAACGATGAGTGGTGAAAAACTATGAAACCTTCTTATCTGTCTTATAAGATGTGAACAGATGAGGAGGTAGAGAGAATGAAGTGGTGATTATAATGACCCAGTTTGTTCGGGGTTTTCTGAGGTGACACCATGATAGTGTTCTTCTGAAAGAGTCATCAATGTATTATTAAAATGGGGTTGATTCATGATCTGGATCCTCAAGTCTTCTTTCATGCAGTAATTATTTGTTGACTGGTTCCTATGTATTAGACATTGTTCTAGTTGCTGAGGATACAACACTTATTATTTGGTTGCAAAAAGAACTGGTCCTGTTGGGGATTTCACTCTGTGTAAAGGGAGGCAGTTGTCATGCATTATAATAAAGAGCAGAGACTCTGGAGCCAAGGTTTCTTGGTTCAAATCTCAACTGCTACTAACTAGTGTGTGTAATAATCTTGGGTAAGTTAATCTCTGCTTCTCAGTATCCTCTCCATAAAATGTGCATAACAACAACATCTCCATAAGGTTTTTGGGAAGACTAAATGAGTCAGTATATATAAAGTACCTAGAAAAAAATGTCTGGCACATACTAAATGCCCAATAAAGGTTAGCAATCATTATTAAGCCTGGTTAATTGATCCCTTTACAAAACCATCCTGGAAGTGGAGAAAGGCAGAAAGTCATTGATTCATTGAATTCTCTACTTTCCTGCCCTAGGAGATGATTGTGTAGTTGTGTTTCTCTGGAGAGAGTAATATAGAGGGACTCAGGCCTTTGAGAGAACTTCAGCTGCCATCTTCACACAGCTGTAGAGTTAAAACAAAAACCTCACCTAATTTCCTGATTCCAAATCCTTGACTTAATATACAACATTCATTCATTTATCTTCCTATCTCCATCAACATCCTTCAAAGCTGCAAATTTCTTTAATTTCCTTTCCTCTATCATCAGGGCACTGGGGATCTGGAAGTTGTATGTTTTGGGTTTTCTTGGTAAAAAGATTCCAGAAATTATCCCTACGATTTTAAAAGGTATCGTCATTTCCTAGTAGAGTACACTTTTATAAAGGTTAGCATAAATCAATTAGAGTCTCATTTTATGAATCATAACTGATAATTCTCACATAGCTATATAGTATGAAATTGGTCCCAAGAAAACTTTCAGCTGAGTTACCTAGAACAAGTATGCAATCCTGGGTGATGGATTCTACTCTATTAAATTGATCTGCCCAAATAAGGGAATCTATCTGCAACATAATAAAATCATGGTATGTTAGAGCTCAAAAAGACCACAGAGTAATCCAGTATAATTTGGAAAGGAGGGGGCCAGTAAATTTAAAGTGAAGAAGCCTGGAAAACACTACCTCAGCTGGGTAATCATCAATGATAGCACGTACATGATGGCACGGACACCTGATACGATGTAATGATAATGGCACCTCTGTGGTCTTCCTCTCCAAAAGCATACTGCCAGTTTAAACATAAGCATGACATCAGCAAAACCCAAATTGAAGGACATTAAAAAACAACCTGGCCAGTGCTACTCAAAATTGTCAATGTCATCTAGGTCAGAAAACTGCTACAGACCATAGGAAGATAGGAAAACATGACACAATGTAATATCCTATTTTGAATTGGATCCTGGAAAAGAATAACTGGTGACATCCAAATGAAGTGTCAAATGCAGTTAACAGTAATTATTGATGTTCATTTCCCAGTTGTGACAAATGTGCCATGGTGATATAGGACATTGACAATAGGAGAAACTATGACAGCCTTTTGTACTATCTAAGACAAAAAATAGGAGAAACTAAATGAGGAGTATATGGTAATTCTCTGTACTATCTTTGCAACTTTTCTGTAAGCCTAAAAGTGTTCTACAATTAAAAGGATATTTTGGAAAGAACATAACACACAAGCCATTTGCCTCAATCTCCTCATTTTACAAAAGAGGAAAATAACACCTAAAGAAAGGAAATGCTTTGCACCTAGGACACAGAGAGCTGACACTAGGATCCTGTGTTTCTACCTCAGTCTTGTTTCACCCAAACACACTGATTCAGTCTTACTTAAGGCCAAGAGAATATGTAATCCATTTCTTCTTTTCAATGGCATTTAGTACTGAAGTAATTTGACTGGAATATCGGGCTAATTAGGCCAATGTTATAGGTTAAGTTTTAATTCCAACCAGTTACTTTTGCATAGAGAAAAATTCCACTATTTGTCATAGCCTGATTATTCAAACTATTTGTTTTCCATCAATCTCAGGTGAGTACATAAGAGAGAAATGGGAACTCTCTAAAAATCCTCCAATTCAAAATTCATGTACATCTGCAAAATAATCTTTTTATAATGACACTTAAATTTTATTGAATTATACTAGGTCACATGTAACTGAAGTAAAATATACTCTATATATTTTCTATTGGTTCTACAATCTTTTCTCTTGTTTACTTCAATCTTCTTAGCATTTTTGTCAAAATGGATCACTTTGTTGTCCTAAGCTTTGTTCACTGTTTTTGAAAAAGATGCAAGTTTCTCTTTAAAGAAAAGGTAGGCAGTGGGAAGTTAACTCAATTTCATATCACCCCTGAAAATGAGTCAAATTTTTTTTCTTAATGTTTCCTGAAATGCTTTACCATGATATCAATAGATGTGGGAAAATAATATGGGAGTATTTTAGTTTCATTATTTTTGTATGGTTTGAAACTGTAATTTTGGATTTTAAACAATGTTAAAATATGCAGTTTATGTTAAAATATTTAATATATAAAATTTCTTATAAATCAGTAAATATCAGCTGTACCTTTCAATAGAAACATGGACAAAAGACATCAATAGGCAATTCACAAAAAAGAAATGCAAATTAACAGAGACAACTTAAAATATTCAACCATAGTGGTAATTTTAAAATGCAAGTTAGAGAAGTGATGTCAACAATACGGCAGAATAGGCTTTTCCAGTGCTTGTCCCGTCATGGAAACATCAATTTGAACAATCATTCAGCTAAAAGATTCCTTCACAAGTGCTAAGGAATTCAGGTGAGAGATTACAGTATCTGGTGGAGCACAGATTAAAAAAAAAGATGCATCGAAGAGGATAAGAATAGTTTTGCATTACCTGCAATACTACTCTCCCAGGCTTACAAAGCACAGTGTAGAGAGAAATACCTTCCATGTGGGAGAAGAGAGTGAAGTGAACACCTAACTTCACTGTAGAACCCAGTATCATGTCCACCCCAGGGAACCCTGGTGCCAGGCTGGCACCCAGTGACCAAGCTTACAGGCCTACCCTAGTGATAGGCAAGGCCTCAAGGCCTGAGACTCCAGGCTGGTCCACATAGACCCAAGCTCCAGGATACCCACTAAACATGGCTGGTCCCTGTGGCTCCAGGCTTTAGGCTAGCTCCCATGGACTCAGGCTCCCACCCCAGTATCAGGCTGGTTCCTGTGGATCTGACCTTTAGTACAGCCACTGCCAACCCAAGATCCAAATTCATCATAGCACAAGGATGGCTCTTATAGCCCTAAGCTGCATTCATTCTTCATGGCCCAAGGGTTTAGGCCTACCCTAGGGCCAGGCCATCTTCCATGGCCCCAGGCACCAGTCTGGCACTGGTGAACCCAAGCTCCAGGCTCAACCATCATTACTGACCCAAGAACCGGGATGCCATTACTGACCCATGCCCCAGGCTTACCAGCCCAAGGATTTCAGCAAAGCCAACCCAGAGACTTTCCCTGCTGGCCCACACAGAATCCCTGGACAAGCTGACAGGCGAAGAGCTTTTCCTGGTGAAACCAGTCTTTACTGATTGGAGAAGGTGCCAAAGCCACAAGGATCAAGAATAATCAGGGAAACATGACACCACCAAAGGAAAAACAAAAACAACAACGACAAAGCACCTGTAACCAACTCTAAAAAAATGGATAGCTAGGGCATGCCCAAGATGGCTGAAAAGGAACAGCTCCAGCCTCCAGCTCCCAGCGTGAGTGACACAGAAGACCGGTGATTTCTGCATTTTCAACTGAGGTACCGGATTCATCTCACTGGGGAGTGCCAGACAATAGGTGCTGGTCAGCTGGTGCAGCCCGACCAGTGAGAGCTGAAGCAGGGGGAGGCATCGTCTCACCTGGGAAGAGCAAGGGGGAAGGGAATCCCTTTTCCTAGCCAAGGGAAACTGACACAGACAACACCTGGAAAATCGGGTAACTCCCACCCTAATACTGCGCTTTCCCAAGGGTCTTAGCAAATGGCGCACTAAGAGATTACATCCCACACCTGGCCCAGAGGATCCCACGCCCACGGAGCCTCCCTTATTGCTAGCACAGTGGTCTGAGATGTAACTGCAAAGTGGCAGCGAGGTCGGGGGAGGGGCGCCCGCCATTGCTGAGGCTTAAGTGGATAAACAAAGCCACCGGGAAGCTCAAATTGAATCAATACCGAATTTATTGAGAGTTTTAGCATGAAGGGCTGTTGAATTTTGTCAAAGGCCTTTTCTGCATCTATTGAGATAATCATGTGGTTTTTGTCTTTGGTTCTGTTTATATGCTGGATTACGTTTATTGATTTACGTATGTTGAACCAGACTTGCATCCCAGGGATGAAGCCCACTTGATCATGGTGGATGAGCTTTTTGATGTGTGACTGGATTCGGTCTGCCAGTATGAGGATTTTTGCATCGATGTTCATCAGGGATATTGGTCTAAAATTCTCTTTTTTTGTTGTGTCTCTGCCAGGCTTTGGTATCAGGTTGATGTTGGCCTCATAAAATGAGTTAGGGAGGATTCCCTCTTTTTCTATTGATTGGAATAGTTTCAGAAGGAATGGTACCAGTTTCTCCTTGTACCTCTGGTAGAATTCAGCTGTGAATCCATCTGGTCCTGGACTTTTTTTGGTTGGTAGGCTATTAATTATTGCCTCAATTTCAGAGCCTGCTATTGGTCTATTCAGGGATTCAATTTCTTCCGGGTTTAGTCTTAGGAGAGTGTAAGCGTCCATGAAATTATCCATTTCTTCTAGATTTTCTAGTTTATTTGCGTAGAGGTGTTTATAGTATTCTCTGATGGTAGTTTGTATTTCTGTGGGGTCCGTGGTGATATCCCCTTTATCATTTTTTATTGCATCTATTTGATTCTTCTCTCTTTTCTTCTTTATTAGTCTTGCTAGCAGTCTATAAATTTTGTCAATCTTTTCAAAAAATCAACTCCTGGATTCATTGATTTTTTGGAGGGTTTTTTGTGTCTCTATCTCCTTCAGTTCTGCTCTGATCTTAGTTATTTCTTGCCTTCTGCTAGCTTTTGAATGTGTTTGCTCTTGCTTCTCTAGTTCTTTTAATTGTGATGTTAGAGTGTTGATGGAACGTATCTCAAAAGAATAAGAGCTATTTATGACAAACCCACAGCCAATATCATCCTGAATAGGCGAAAACTGGAAGCATTCCCTCTGAAAACTGGCACAAGACAGGGACACCCTCTTTCACCACTGCTATTCAACATAGTGTTGGAAGTTCTGGCTAGGGCAATCAGGCAAGAGAAAGAAATAAAGGGTATTCAGGTAGGAAAAGAAGAAGTCAAATTGTCCCTGTTTGCAGATGACATGATTGTATATTTAGAAAACCCCATCAGCTCAGCCCAAAATCTTCTTAAGTTGCTTATCAAAGCAACTTCAGCAAAGTCTTAGGATACAAAATTAATGTGCAAAAATCACAAGCATTCTTATACACCAGTAACAGACAAACAGAGAGCCAAATCATGAATGAACTCCCATTCACAATTGCTTCAAAGAAATAAAATACCTAGGAATCCAACTTAGAAGGGATGTGAAGGACCTCTTCAAGGAGAACTACAAAACACTGCTCAGTGAAATAAAAGAGGACAAAAACAAATGGAAGAACATACCATGTTCATGGATAGGAAGAATCAATATTGTGAAAATGGCCATACTGCCCAAGGTAATTTATAGATTCAATGCCATCCCCATCAAGCTACCAATGAGTTTCTTCACAGAATTGGATAAAACTGCTTTAAAGTTTATATGGAACCAAAAAAGAGCCTGCCTTGCCAAGACAATTCTAAGTCAAAAGAACAAAGCTGGAGGCATCACGCTACCTCACTTTAAACTATACTATAAGGTTACAGTAACTAAAACAGCATGGCACTGGTACCAAAACAGAGATATAGACCAATGGAACAGAACAGAGCACCCTCAGAAATAATACCACACATCTACAGCCATCTGATGTTTGACCAACCTGAGAAAAAGAAGAAATGGGGAAAGGATTCCCTATTTAATAAATGGTGCTAGGAAAATTGGCTAGCCATAAGTAGAAAGCTGAAACTGGATCCTTTCCTTACTCCTTATATGAAAATTAATTCAAGATGGATTAGAGACTTAAATGTTAGACCTAATACCATAAAAACCCTAGAAGAAAACCTAGGTAATACCATTCAGGACATAGGCATGGGCAAGGACTTCATGTCTAAAACGCCAAAAGCAACAGCAACAAAAGCCAAAATTGACAAATGGGATCTAATTAAACTAAAGAGCTTCTGCACAGCAAAAGAAACTACCATTAGAGTGAACAGGCAACCTACAGAATGGGAGAAAATTTTTGCCATCTACTCATCTGACAAAGGGCTAATATCCAGAAACTACAAAGTACTCAAACAAATTTACAAGAAAAAAACAAACAACCCCATCAAAAAGTGGGCAAAGAATATGAACAGTCATTTCTCAAAAGAAGACATTCATACAGCCAACAGACACATGAAAAAATGCTCATTATCACTCGCCATCAGAGAAATGCAAATCAAAATCACAATGAGATACCATCTCACACCAGTTAGAATGCCAATCATTAAAAAGTCAGGAAACAACAGGTGCTGGAGAGGATGTGGAGAAATAGGAACACTTTTACACTGTTGGTGGGATTGTAAACTAGTTCAACCATTATGGAAAACAGTATGGCGATTCCTCAAGGATCTAGAACTAGAAGTACCATATGACCCAGCCATCCCATTACTGGGTATATACCCAAAGGATTATAGATCATGCTGCTATAAAGACACATGCACACATATGTTCATTGCGGCACTATTCACAATAGCAAAGACTTGGAATCAACCCAAATGTCCATCAGTGACAGATTGGATTCAGAAAATGTGGCACATATACACCATGGAATACTATGCAGCCATAAAAAAGGATGTGTTTGTATCCTTTGTAGGGACATGGATGCAGCTGGAAACCATCATTCTCAGCAAACTGTCGCAAGAACAGGAAACCAAACACCGCATGTTCTCACTCATAGGTGGGAACTGAACAATGAGATCACTTGGTCTCGGGAAGGGGAACATCACACACTGGGGCCTATTATGGGGCGTGGGGAGTGGGGAGGGATTGCATTGGGAGTTATACCTGATGTAAATGATGAGTTGATGGGTGCTGACGAGTTGATGGGTGCAGCACACCAACATGGCACAAGTATACATATGCAGCAAATCTACACGTTATGCACATGTATCCTAGATCTTAAAGTATAATAATAAAACAAAAAATCACAAGCATTCCACATGAAACCAGAAAAACGCCTATATAGCCACAACAATCCTAAGCAAAAAGAACAACGCTGGAGGCATCATGCTACCTGACTTCAAACTATACTACAAGAAACCAGCATGGTATCAAAACAGACATATAGACCAATGGAACAGAATGGAGACCTCAGAAATAAGACCACACATCTACAACCATCTGATCTTCAACAAATCTCACAAAAACAAGCAATGGGGAAAGGATTCCCTATTTAATGAACAGTGCTGGGAAAACTGGCTAGCCATATGCAGAAAACTGAAACTGGACACCTTCCTTATGCTTTAAAAGTTTAACTCAAGATGGATTGAAGACTTAAATGTAAAACCCCAAACCATAAAAACCCTAAAATAAAACTTAGGCAATACCATTCAGGACATAGGCATGGGCAAAGAATTTATGATGAAATTACCAAAAGCAATTGCAACAAAAGCTGAAATTGACAAATGGGATCTAATTAAACTATAGAGCTTCTGCACAGCACAAGAAACTATCATCAGAGTGAACAGGCAACTTACAGAATGGGAGAAAATTTTTGCAATCTACCAATCTGACAAAGGTCTAATGTTCTGAATTTAAAAGGAACTTAAACAAATTTACAAGAAAAAAACAACCCCATCAAAAAGTGGGCAAAGGACATGAACAAACACTTCTCAAAAGAAGACATTTATGCGGCCAACAAGCATATGGAAAAAACACTCAACATCACTGATCCTTAGAGAAATGCAAATCAAAACCACAATGAAATACCATCTCACACCAGTCAGAATGGCAATTATTAAAAAGTCAAGAAACAACAGATGCTAGAGAGGCTGTGGAGAAATTGGAATGCTTTTACACTGTTGGTGGGCATGTAAATTAGTTCAACCATTGTGGAAGAGAGTGTGGAAATTCCTCAAGGATCTAGAACCAGAAATACCATTTGGCCCAGCAATCCCATTACTGGGTATATACCCAAAGGAATATAAATCATTCTATTATAAAGATACATGCACACATATGTTTATTGCAGCACTATTCACAATAGCAAAGACATGGAACCAGCCCAAACGCCTATCAATGATAGACTGCAAAAAGAGAATGTGGTGCAGATACCCCATGGAATACCATGAAGCCATAAGAAGGCATGAGATCATGTCCTTTGCAGGGACATGGATGATGCTGGAAGCCATCATCCTCAGCAGACTAACATAGGAACAGCAAACCATACACTGCATGTTCTCACTCATAAGTGGGAGTTGAACAATGAGAACAAATGGACACAGGGAAAGAAACAACACACGCCAGAGCTTGTTGGAAGTGGGGCAAGGGGAGGGAGAGCATCAGGAAAAATAGCTCATGCATGTGGGGCTTAAAACCTAGGTGACAGGTTGATAGGTGCAGCAAACCAACATGGCACATATATACCTATGTAAGAAACCTGCATGTTCTGCATGTGTATCCTGCAACTTGAAGTTAAAAAAAAAAAAGAAATAACTTTACAAGGATTTTTAAAAATAAGGCACAAATTTAAAGTTACTTGTATTTAAAACGTATTGCCTTATTGTCCTGTTAATAATGATGCAAATCATGCAAAAATATTTCAAATAATCAATATGTTCATTTTAATTTGTCAATTAAAATAAAAATTGAAAATGAAAGGAAAATAAAATAAAATTCAGTGTAAATGCAAGATATATATGTTTGCTGACTTAAAATGGTTTGGCTTTCAATTTCTTGACTTTGTGATGGCGTGAAACTGATATGCATTCAATAGAAAGTGGTACAATACTATCTTGTGATGCTGGGCAGCAGCAGCAAGTCACAGCTCCTAGTCAGTCATGTGATCATGCGGGTGAACAACTGACTCCCTATGTATCATATAGCCAGAATATTTTATACAGCTGTAGGCTAATGTAAGTGTTCTGAGCATATTTAAGATAGACTAGGCTAAGTTATAGTGTTTTGTAGGTTATGTGTATTAACTGCGTATTTGACTGTAGGTATTCTCAATTTACAATGGGGTTTATTGGGACATAATCTCACCAGAAGTCAACGAACATCTGAATAGTCAAATTCAGAATACTCTAATGCTGTAATAATGGGACATAAATTACTGTTAAGTGTAGTATAAAAGTTAAAAACAAAAGTATAAAAATAGCTATAGCAATAATAATCTGTTAATGGATACACAATATAAACAGATGTAAAATTTGACATTAATAATATAAAATGTAGAAGGAAAAGAAGTTAACTTGCAGTTTTGTATGTGGTTGAAGTTAAGTTGTTATCAGCTTAAAATAGACTATTATAACCATAAGATGTTTTCTGTAAGCTTCATGGTAACCACTAAGAAAAAACCTGTAGTCTATACATAACAGACAAAGAGAAAGGCATTAAACAAAACCACTATAAAAAATGATGAAATCACAACAGAAGACAACAAGAAAAGGAGTGAAGGAACTACAAATCAGAAAATAATTAACAAAATAGCTATAGTAAATTATTACCTTCAATAATTTGTACGTGGGCTAAATTCTCACATCAAACTATATATAGTGGCTAAATGAATACAAAAAACAAGATCCAACTATACCTTGCCTACAAGAAGCAACTTTAGCTTTATGGATGGACTCACATAGGCTGAAAATGAAGGAATGGGGAAAGGTATTCCATGCAAATGCCAACCAAAAGAAAGTAGTTATATCAGACAAAATAGACTTTGAGGCAACATATGAAAAGAACCTAAATGTCTGTTAACAGATAAATGAATAAAGAAAACATGATACACACACACCACACACACACACACACGAATACTAATCATTCTTAAAATAGAAATAAATATTATTATTCGCAAAGGCATGAATGAACCTGGAGGACATTATGTTAAGTGAAATAAGCAAGACACAGAAAGACAAATACTACATGATCTAGCGCACATGTGGAATCTAAAAATGTCAAACTCATAGAAGCAGAGAGTAGCGTGGTGGCTGTCAAGGACAGGAGGTAGGGAAAGTAGGGAGCTGATGCTGAAAGGGTACAAAGTTTCAGTTACACAGGATTAGTAAGTTCTGGAAATCTAATGTATAGCATGCTGGCTATAGTTAATAATAATGTATACTTCAAGTTTCCTCCCCTTCCCTCCCTTTGCCTCCCCCTCCCTTTCTTTCCCCTCCCCTCCCCTCTCCTCGTCTCTCCTCTTCTCTTTCTTTTGTCCAGGCTGACGTGCAGTGGTGGGAATTTGGCTCACTGCAACCTCTGCCTCCAAGGTTCAAGCGATTCTTCTGCCTTAGCCTCCCAAGTAGCTGGGATTACAGGAGTTTTCTTTTTTTTAAAAAAAGTACAATTTCCATTTTGTTTTTCTCCAGAGAGTAGTTTTCCTTCACTCTGTAAGGACTCAGCTCCTTACAGGGGCCTTGGTTGGGGCCATGGGGCAGAACCCACAGGTGTAAATAGGGGGAGGGGTATTTAGTCCTTGCAGGCTTCATGAGATCAATTCCTGACTACCTTGCTATGACTGGCACAATTCGCACAGTAATATAGCTTCACATACAGCTTGGGAAACACTGTGAGCATTGAGGGCTCACTTCAGAAATGTCCCTCACTGCTGTGGCCTCTGCTATGTTTTTAATGACAAACTTCTTAATAGCCTTATTCCTGGGCATGTATTGAGCACAGTTCTTGTAGTGACAGGCTGCATGTGGCTGCAGGCCTTTTTGGCATGACCATTGTTCCTTCTTTCCTTTGGCATCTTGGAAGCAAGGATCCTACTTGAACATTTCTAAGACAGTGGATCTTAAATGCTCTCTTCACTGAAAACAATAAAAGGCAACTATGAGGGTGTTGGACATATGAATTAATTTGATTGTAGTAATCATTTCATAATGTATATTGTATCAAAACATCACATTAATTTTTGTCATTTATACCTCAATATACCTTATTATACCTCAATAAATATGGAAGGAAAATGCAAAATAAGACATTGAAATACACTTTGCCTATCAAAATGGCTTCTTTTCTTTTTTATAAATGATGGTGTCAAAAGTTTTCCAGAGTTCAGAGGAATGAACACCCTCACACTACTGCAGGTAGTATAAAGTGTTGCAAAACATTTGGACAAATTGGCAATACATATCCAAAGTGTTGGATTTAAAAAAAATATTTTTATCAAGCCATTTAATGTTTAGAAATTTACAGTAAGAAAAAGGTGTGAATAGATTTAAAACACTGATATTCAGCATATTGTATATAATAGCAAGATTTTGAAAATTACTCAAATGTCCAACATTGAGTAATTGATCAGTTAGACAAATAACTATATACAATACAAGACCAAGTTGCCATTAAAACTAGTATAGTACAGGAAAATATTTCATAATAGGGAAAAATGTTTACAAAGCAAGCAATAAAGCAGTATATAATATGAGCTCCATTTTAGAAGCTGTTCAGTGTAATAAGTGAGGGCACAGGCTCTTTTTGTGTCAGACAGATTCGAAGAGTAATGGCTTTTCCATTTATTAGCTATGTGATATTGTGTAAGCTCCTAAGCTCTCTGAGTCTCAGTTTTCCTATATGTAAGATAGAAATAATATAATAAGCCCCCATTATCAGTGAGTAATATGTTCCAAGACCCCAAATGGATGCATGAAACCAGGGATAGTACCAAGCTCTACATATACTATGTTTTTTTTCCTATATGTACATGCCTAGGATAAAGTTCAATTTACAAATTAGACAAAGTAAAAGATGAACAATAATAACAAAATAGAACAAGTATAACAACATACCATGATAAAAGCTATGTGAATGTGGTGTCTCTCTCAAAATATCTTATTGTATGTAATATTTTCGGATCATAGTTGACCATGGGTAACTGAAATTGTAGGTAGCAAAACTGTGGATGGGGGGCAGTGTTGTAATACCTAATTTGAATGAGACTATGATTATGCATAAAGGGACCTACATGAGTTAAAGTAGAACACATGCTTATTTCTAGAAATTAAATGATCAATTTTTCCATATTACAAATATTAAATTATTTTTGTTGTTCAATGTATGGTCAATTACCATCATTCTTCTTTCTGACACTCAAATTTGGCCAATGAGAATCCCTTCAAGTTGGCTCCTGTGTCATTTTGACATGCCTGAACACTTCCTTGCTTTCTAGCACAAGATATCCCAGGCTTACCTTATACTTACTTTCGCTGCCACAGACCTAGAAACAGCCAATCCTTCAAGGAGATTTTGGTAGGAAATGTATTCGGAAATCAAAGTTTGGGTATAAGGTGTATTAATTACTACTGAGGTGTTATTGCTTTTAAGTCCTTTCAGGGGACAGACTAGAAATATACAAACAAATAACAAAATTTTTAGATTTTATAACCTGCTTTGTTCACGTGTGTGTGTGTGTGTGTGTGTGTGTGTATGTGTGTGTGTGTATACACACATATATCTGGATTGCTATAGTTTGGATGTTTGACCCCCTCCAAATCTCAGGTTGAAATTTGATTCCAAATGTTGAAGGTGGGGCCTAATGGAAAGTGTTTGAGTCATGTGAGTGGATTCCTCAAAAATGGTTTGGTGCTATCCTGGCAGTAATAAGTGAGTTCTCTTCTTGTTCTATTAGTTCTTGCAAGAGCTGGTTGTTAAAAAGACCCTGGCACCTCCCTCCCCTCTCTCTTGCCTCTCTTGCCTTGTGATCTCTGCACACACTGGCTCCCCTTCTTCTTCCATGATGAGTGGAAGGGCTTTGAGGCCCTCACCAGATACAGATCCTGTGCTATGCTTCTTGTAAAGCCTGCAGAACCATGAGCCAAATAAACCTCTTTTCTTTATAAATTATCTAGCCTCAGGCATTCCTTTATAGCAGCACAAACTAAGACATGCATATATGCACAGTTTTAAAAGCATAAGCTCATATGTGTATATATATATATATATGAGATTTTATATATATATATATATATATATATATATATATATATATATATAAAATCTCCC